>NW_007726253.1:382784-438770 GCF_000696425.1 Galeopterus variegatus
GCCGGCTCCGCGCCCGACCGGCCGCCGGCTGTGCCTCGGAGAGGAGCCGGGGGCAATGGGGGTCCCAGGAGCGGACCGACGACGCACAAGCGGAGAAGGGCAGAGGGATGCTGACCTCCCTGCAGGCCAGATGCTGAGGCAAAAGGTCAAAGGGCAACCCAGCTGCAAATCGGGGAGCCCCCTTTCCCCAGCCCACTTGCGCCCCGCTTCAGACCCTCAGGGCACAGCTGCTGGGGCCTGACACTCTCCCGCGCGCCTGCTGCGTCCGACCTGGAAGGCCTCGCTCTCCGCCCGGTAGCGCAGGACTCGGGCTCCCGCGGGGCCTCGGGGAGGGGGAGGAACCGGGAAGGGAAGGGGCAGCCCCGCCTCCCGCAGGACAGGGAAGCGCCTCATTCGGCTGGGCTTGCCAGGGATGCCCGGCTCCCAGCGCCCTCTGCCCTCGGGGACCTCCCTCCCAGCAACAGCCATGAGCCCTAGGGACACTGCGACTGGAGACGAGGAGCGGGCTTCCCGACCCCGGGAGGGAGACTGGGGCGGCCCCAGAGGCCTGGGAGGCTCATCTGCCAGGCAGATGGTAACTCCGAGGGAGGCACGGTGCGTGAGGAGCGGTCGTTATCCTCGCTCCGAGCCAACAGCACCTGCTCTCCCCCTGGAGACAGTCTTTGCTCAGCAGAGCTCGCCTGACCAGAGAGGAGCAGTCATCCCAAGGTCATGCAGTCTTTTGGAGGCAGGGCTGGGAGACGCATCCAGGTGGCCCAGGAGAGGTTTCACCTGTCTCAACCTGTTGCCCTGCAAGCGGTCCCATTAACAGTGAAAGCGCCCATAGTTTCTCTCTCCCCTGGGATCTAGAATTCCGGGTGAGGGAGGGCTGGAGCGATACGAGGGAGGGTCTTTAGTGGTATAACATCTGGTAGAGGGGCAGCCTGAGAGGAGCCGACCCAGCCCCTCCCCAGACTGTGTAAAAGGGTTGCCTGGCCTTCAGAGGCCAGAAGTCTTGGAGAGAGAGGAGGTTGAGATGCCGCAGACTGAAGCAATATGGTAAGTGGAATACACACGATCTTTGGATTCAGGCCTGGGTTTGAATCGCAACCATGCCATTTGATAGCTGTGTGACTTTGGGTAAGTCACCTCTCCCCTCTGAGCTTCTATAGTCTCAGCTATAGAACGAGTAGCTAGCTGCCTGTGTACCTTGCAGGCCAGCTATGAGAACAAAACAAAATCAGGCCGCAGATGCCTGGCTGAAAGAGGATGTGCAGTAAACATTAGAGAAATGACTTAATGGGCAAAAAAGAACAGTAACATTTTGTTCAGTCACATTTCGGTGCCATCAGAACTGGGAGGATCCTTAGAGATTACCTAGTCCAACCCCTTGTTTACATATGGGGAAGCTGAAGCCCAAGGGCAGTGTCAGGGGCTAGCCCCAAATTCCATGGTTCACGTCAATGGCAGAAGCAGCAGGTCTCCAGCCTTTGCTTCCCTCCACAAGTCACCTGACTCCATTCATTAAGGCTTCACTGAGTGTCTGCTGTGAGGTTAGCTTTGAGGCCAAATGCTGAGAGAGAAAACAAAAGCATAGCAAGCAGGGTGATAAAGTTACACGAAGCTCTTTCATTTGCATCATGCTTTCTGTTTTTCCCCCCAAAGCATTTTCACATTCTTCATTGACCTTGCTTCTCAAAATAAATACCTTTTGAGGTAGAAAGAGGAGACATTGCATCCCTGTTTACCTGATGTAGCAGAAAGAGGGTAAGTGACTTGCCCAAGGTCACAGGCTAGTGATGGAACCAAGAGAAGCCACTCTCCCAGCTATGATTCCAGGTTCCTTTAGGGGACTCCCTGCAGTGGTGAAAGTGTGCGGGCCGGGACCACCCTGCTCATCTCACATTCACCTGGCTCCTGGGAGGTACAAAGCAATTGACACACTGAGCATTTCCCACAGTCTCACTCTACAGAAGGTAAGCGGAAAGACACAGAGAGGGCTGACAAATCCCTGCACGCACACAGCAGGTGAGAATGAGAAGCTGGTTAGAAACCCCATCTGTTTTTATGTTTACTTTGTCTTGTTCCAAATACGGTTAAAGGTGGCAGCATCCCACCTTCCCAACTGGGTACCAATCCCCTTAATGAACCACTCACCCCTCCCAGGCACGTGGCACTTGACAGTGTGAAAAGCATCTCGTGTCTATTATTTCCTTAATAATCAACTTTCAGAAGAGGGCAGGACTGGGACTGTCAGGCCCATTTTACAGATAAGGTACTGGAAGGTCAGGTGATGTCTCCAAGGTCACACAGAAGTTCTGCAAGGGAAAGTGTAAATCAGTGCGACATCCCTCACCTCTACCCTCCCAACTGTCTTCATTACAAAGACCTCACCCTTCGGTGGTCATCCCTTCATCCTGGAGTCAATACATCCCCTGGGACTCCATTCCTGCCCATCTCCCCCACCCCCAAAACTGAGGGCTCTGAGCCGAAAGCCCAGGGCTGTGTTGAAGGTGCCAGATCCAGGTGAAGGGACGGACCAGGAGTGAAGGCTGCCCTGCCCGCCGCCCAGCAAGGAGGCCTGGCAGCAGGTACATGGTCTGTGCAGTAGCCCAGGGTGAAGAACTCACTGGGACAGTCAAGTTCAAATCCCTTCTCTGTCACTTCCTAACTCAGTGATTCTTTCACCTCTCTGCCTCAGTCTCCCCATATGTCACATGGGGATAATAATCACGACTACTCGGCAGTTTAATCTGGGGTAGGCAATCATATATGTACCATGCCTTGCACATAGGAAGCCCTCAGTAATGTAGTTGTTATTACTAGTGATTCAGTTACTTTGTACTTTGAATAAATTGCTTATCCCCTCTAGGCCTCTGACTTTACATTATAAAATGGGAAACTTGAAGATCACATCTTTTCTTTTAATTGCAAAACCAGTTCTCCCAAATCTGAAGTAGGTAACACCTGCTTGAAGTGAAGATGGGGGTCCCAGAGCCTTACCTCTCAGCTTCCCCCTCAAACCACCTGAAACTCCTTCATCAAACCCAAGGACTCTAGAATTAAGAACCATAGGACTGGACCATCTCCAAAGGCCCTTTCAGCACATTCTAGGATCAAAAATATGTACGTATTTGAAAGGCCCTTCTGTGCACTGAGCCTTACACTAGAGCTGGTAGGACAGAAAAAGGGAAGGTCAGCCCCAGCAGGGCTCAGCATAGAACAGAGGCTCAGCGCACATTAGATCTCTGTTCTCATCCCCTCCCTCATATACAGACAGGGAAAGTGAGGCACGGGCAGCAGCATCTGACAGTGAGGCCAAGACTTAGAGAAGAATGTGGCTGTTGGATATCCCAGCCCCAGGCTCCTGTGGATTGGGGTGCTGGGAATGCTGAGCTTTGCCAGGGCTGGCTCAGACCCTGGCCGGTGAGTGGGGAAGGCCGGATGCAGTGCCATGCTGGTAGCCAGCTGGTCACCTCCAGAGAGGCTAAGTGGCCATCCAGCAGGGAATCACCATGCTGAGCCAAGGCTGGATAAAAACCCAAGTCACCACCCCTCTCAACTCAGTGACTGGAACTGGGGTGCAGCCAGTTCCCCATCTTCCTTGAAAGGAGTGTCTCTGCCCCCTCCCTCCCTCCGTCTCCTGACAACACACACACATACACACACACATGCAGGCACAAACACACACAGTGAGAGGAAAGCATATTACCTGACCACAGGTGCTTAGATCCAGAACTGAGGAATGTCAAGAGAATTTATTCATTCATTCAGCAAACACGTGCTGAGGACTTTGGTGGCAGACACAGTCCTTTCCCCCAGTACAACTCCAGGAGTGTTAACTTCTGTTTGTTTAACCACTAAGACCCTTTCTTCAAGTAAAATCTTACAGGGAAACTCAACAAATGAAAAATAAAGGATGAGCTATGGGAAACATAGGGGTTAGAACCCCACCTTTGGGTCCCACTCCCCAGTGCATCTCCGAAGGGTCTCCAAAGAATGTCCAAAGCTCTGCAAGGCCCAGTTGGAAAACCACTCCCAGAGTTCATTTAGCCCAACCCCCTCACCTTACAGGTGGGGAAACTGAGGCCCAGTCAGTTTGGTGGAACACAAGCCTCTAGACTCCCAGTCCCACACCCCTGCCACTGCATCACACTTCACGCTCAGAATCACGTGGAGGGAAGGCAGTTCCAGCAATGCGCAATTAGCGATGAAATAAAAGGTCTTTTCTTCCAACAATGAAGTTTGGTGTGTTTCTTTAAAATAAGAGAAAAGAAAAAGATCATAGGATTATTTTTTTAAGTTTTCATTGCACCAACAATCCACAAAATAAGAATCCCACGGACTCTTCAGGAAAATGTAAGAAACAGGAGGACAGTTGGGAGGAGTTAGGAGCCAAATCTCACCAGGACATGAAGGAGGGTAAGGCCTCTGCCCACCCAGGTGCACCGACTCTGCCACCTGCCTGTGCTCTCCCCACCCTGATCATTCCATGTCAACAGTATGTGAGGACTGAGGGAGGGGGCCCTGGGAACTCTGAAGGAGAAACTCTGTTTACAACCCCCAGCCAGGCTGGTGGAAGGGGCCAGGACTCCGGGGACCCTGGGAAACTCTCGCTGCCCCTCAAGCCCAGGCAGGGAGGAGGAAACAGCAGACAGATCTGGTGAAATCAAGCTTTGACAACCATGGGAGTGTCCTCAAGACCCTGGGAAGCAGAGAAGAACAGGTACGGTTTTAGCCCCATGGGACAAATGGTGAAACTGAGGCTTGGGAGGTTTGGAAACATGGTCTGACTCCAAAGCCCAGGCTCTGAAAACTTCACATGGCCTGTCTGGTTTCTCCTGTCTGGGGCTCCGGAGTGGCCTGAAGTCCTCCTGACTAAAGAGCTCTTGGCTTCACCAGAGCAATGAACTGAGCCAAACTGGGGTCACTGAAAGAGACCAAGGAGGAGTGGACCCCACCCCAGTTCAGAAAGGGCAGCCACTGCCCTCCAGTCCCAAACTTAACACCCGCCTGATCATTACTGAGAGCTGCCCGTGCCCCAGGGTCACGCTTACCGCTGTACACACATCTGTTGTCACCTCTGTCTTGATGAGGAGTCCAAGGCCAGAAAAGTTGAGCAATGAGCCCAAAGCTGCACAGCCAGTGAGAGGCAGCAGGGCCACCCCAGTGGCCAAGCTCTCCACCATCGGGTGACATTGCCTCCCTGAGGACACCCGGGAGTCAGAAAAGCAGGAACTCACCTCTTCCAGTCTCTGCCCGTCAGCCTAGCCACAGAAAGTGTGAGTCCAAACCTCTCACGGGCTGGGACCCCTTTGGAAATCTGATGAAAAAGATAATTCTCTTCCCTAGACATAGAACATGTGTATACAATCTCCAGGGGATCTCTGAAGCCCAAAGTCCTCTCCAATGAGGAACACAGGGCTGGATCTCTAAATGGCATTAGGGATTCCCCACCAGTGTCCTGGGACAACAAAAGAGCCTTTTATACCTGAAGCCCAGAAGCGGAGGAACCAACCAAATCTGGAGTCAGACCTGTGAGGGCTCAACCCTGATCAGAGGGATGTGGTCACCAGCTTCTGAGCCCCAGGCCCCTCCAAGAAGGCTGGCTGTGCCTGGCTCCAGACCCTGAGTTCCACGCACTTTATTCCAGCACTTTCCCATCCCTTGGATGTGATACATTCAATGTCCGTAATAGCCCTGAAAGGTTGGCAGGGCAGAGATGGGACACTTTCCCACTGCGTAGTGGGGAAAGTGAGTCCCAGAGGAGGAAGATGAGCTGCCCAACTGGAGACAGAGCCACCAGCACTGAGACCAGGTCTCCCAACAACCAGTGTGGAACTCTGCTCGCTGGACCCAGTGAGGAGCAAGTGGAATGAGGGTAAATTGGGAGACTTGGATTCAACCCCAGCTCCACTGCTTCTTACCTGTGTGGCCTGGAGGCAGTCACTTCACTCTCTGAGCCAGAATTCCTCTCAGCTATAGAATGAGGTGACAAGATCAGCCTCAAAGGGAGACTGCAAAACTCAGATGAAGTGTAAATAGTGTCATTCAGGTAACAGCAGGGGACAGCTCCGTGCAGTGAGACCCACCACCCAATGTCCCCGGGGCCTGCAGGGGTGGACAGAGGTCTCTTCTTCCTGGGACATGAACTTCCTATGTAATGGGGAGGGTAGGAGATTGCAGAGTGGCCATTGCATAGTCACAGAGGCCCTCCCCTCCCCCCATCCTGCCAGACCCTGGGCTGGGCAGGGGATGGGTGCAGGGGGCAGTCTGATCTGAGAGGTAGGTGCTGGGCACAGGTAAGACATTCACAGAAACGGAAACAGAATCGGAGAGACAAAAAAACCTCAGAGAGAAAGGCAGATCCACACACAGAGGAAGAAACTCTCCCACATGTTCAGAGGCAAGAGACAAACAGGAGTGACAAAAGACAAAACTGCCAATAGAGCAGGGGACAGAAGGCAAGAGGAAGCAGAGACTGGGAAGGGAGAAGCTTGAAGCCCAGGAAAGAGGCTAAAGACAGGACAGAGGGAGAGGAGAGCAAGGAAAGCAGGCCAGGCTACGAGAAGCAGAATTTCTCCACTGAGGACAGTCTTCTGGGGAGAAAAATCAAAATCTATGCTGTACAAATTTTTTCAAGCATCCTTTCCCAGTGTGAAGTCATTTACATATTTTAAGAATATGTGATGCATTATGCATATCTCGTTTTTGTTTAAAGAAATCATGGTTCATATATTTAAAGATGTGAATGCCTGGGAAATTACAGAGGGAGAAA
This sequence comes from Galeopterus variegatus, assembly GCF_000696425.1. NCBI lineage: Eukaryota > Metazoa > Chordata > Mammalia > Dermoptera > Cynocephalidae > Galeopterus > Galeopterus variegatus. The sequence continues at coordinate 389,542 of NW_007726253.1, forward strand.
TGTGGGATGCTTTCCCCCTGGAATTTTCTGGGTTCCTGAAAGCTTTCACATCTGCAGCCAGCTCCCTGGTGAGTTGGACAGAAAAGGAGGAAACTGAAGAGAGAATTCCTGCTTCTCCTCTTCCCAGGCTGTTCCCACCTAGTCCTGGGATCAGCAGGTCGGTGTCCTCCCCAGACTCTGCTCTCAGACTTCCAAAGAACTGCTCCCCACCCCTGGAGGAAGAGAAAATTGCACAGGCCTTTGCAAGCACAAACTGTTTCTCCTGTAAATGTGCCAGCCTGCCTCAACTATAGGGGCACGACGCCACCTGGAGGTCATTGGAGAGACTGCAGCATTAGGCGGGATCCCATCATGAGTCCCGGGGCCGGGGTGGGGGAAAGGTAAGGAAGGCATGAAGCCTATGAACAATACATTGCAAGCATGCATGAAGCACCGCCCTATAGCTAGGGGATGCATGAGGCACCTTAAACACCTGGGAAGACTCTGAGGGGGAGGGGCCTGCAGTTATGGTAATTAGGACATTAATATTAGTATGACCTCATTTGTACCCCCCAGGCCTAGGGAGCATTCAGGCTACAGACGCGAGGGGCCTGGCCCACTAAGTGCTTAATAAATGTTTGTTGAGTTCAGCTGTGTCACGGCCCAACAGCAAAGGAATCTGGATTTAAGGACTCTAACATGTGGTGATGGCTCTGGCAGGGACTGAGGATAAAAGGCAAGAGAGGCAGCGTCTCACCCAGGCCTGCTCAGCCCCTGTGACCAATGCCAGTGTCACTAGCTCAGCCTCACATGCTCCAGTACCAGGGAAGGGAAATGCCAAGTCCCTCAGCTGGCATCTGGAAAACAATAAGGCAGCTGCAAGGGAAGTGACTAATGAGCACTTCAGGGAGCAATTCGGGACATCATACATAGAAACTTATTTCATTCAAAATTGATAAGTTAACGCCATCTAATTAGAGAGAAAATGTGCTGAGCTCTCCAGCTTTCTGAGAACATAGTCCCGAGGTTGTGGCGCACGGCTAGCCTGAAGAGGAGCCACATTTCACCTCTCAGACCAGCAGCCCCAGAAGAGGAACCTCAGAACTGCCCTACCTGGTCCCTTACCCACTCTCCATCTTGCAGACATGCAAAATGTCAGAGCTGGAGGGAGAGCTTCGAATCCAACTTGCTCCCTTCATAGACAAAACTGAAGCCAAGTGAGGTTAAAGCACTTGATCAGGATCACACAGCAGTGGAGCCAGGACCAGACAGAAAGCAAGACTTTGGACTCCCAGGCCAGACTACTTATTGCCATCTGCCGACATTGCCCTAACTTTTCTATGTGGAGTCCTCAAAGCTTTGGGTAGGTCTCCGAACATGATGTCCCTCCTACACAATTATCCATCTTGGCTCCCAGGTCCTAAAAGAGACTCCCCAACCCCTTACTCCTTACAACCAAGTTATGGCTCTCATCTATGGCTCAAAAACTAACTCCTCCAGGCAGCCTTCCAGGATTGTTTCTCCCACATCTACTATTTCACTCACTGGTTTACTTATTCATTCCATGTACATTCAGTGGTTGAGAGCTTGGGTTCTGGAGTCAGATCACCTGGTTTGAATCCTATCCTTTCATGTCCTTGGGCAAGACACTTAACCTCTCCAGGCCTCGGTTACCTTTCATTTAAAGGATGAAACAAATACATACCCTACAACTGAGATTTAGATGAGATCATTATGTACAGCACTTATCAGGGTACCTAGCAAAGAGAAGCCCTGATGTTAACTCTAATTACTGTGTACTGACAACCTAAAAACTGTGCTACAGAAGGAAATTACCCAGTTCCTCATGTGCTCAGGGTGACAGGACTCCTCCAGCGACACACTGGACTGCTGGTGTGAGCTCACCTTAACAAGAAAGGAGAAAGTAGTTTATCCACAAACAAACACAGAGCCAGCAAACTGGAAATCCAGAATCTTGTAATCCACACGAGGTTCATCCTGGGAAATGAGACTCTGGAAGAAGCCTGGAGGTGGTCTCATGAAGCACTTGGATTTGTTAACATGAAGGATGACCTTATGACTTCTAATTGTCATAATTCTGCACAGTAGATTGCCTTCATCTTACTCTATATTCTGTTGTCTCTGTGTACCTGTCTAGGTGGATAACTGGATATACTGTATTAAATTATATGTATTTTTTTGCTTTCAATCTATATACAATTAGGTTTTCAATCTCGTAAAGTAACTGATTATGGAATAAACAGTTGAAGAGTGAAAAAAAAAAAAGAAAGAAATTATGCAGTTCCTGCCCAAGACATGGACAATATGAAATAGAGATATGAGAATGTATTATGGAATCCTAGAAGAGGGACACCTAACCCCGCCTAGGTGGGAAGATTTTCTGGAGGAGACAGCTAAAGCTGAATTTTTTTTTTTTTTTTAAAGATGACCGGTAAGGGGATCTTAACCCTTTACTTGGTGGTGTCAGCACCACGCTCTCCCTCGTGAGCCAACCAGCCATCCCTATATAGGGATCCGAACCCGTGGCCTTGGTGTTATTAGCACCACACTCTCCCGAGTGAGCCACGGGCCGGCCCTAAAGCTGAATTTTAAAGGGTAAGCAGACATTAGCAAGGTGAAGAAAGAAGGACCCAGACTCCAGCCCAAGGAATCAGCATGAGCAGAGGGTGTCAGCACCACGCTCTCCCAAGTGAGCCAACCAGCCATCCCTATATAGGGATCCGAACCCGTGGCCTTGGTGTTATTAGCACCACACTCTCCCGAGTGAGCCACGGGCCGGCCCTAAAGCTGAATTTTAAAGGGTAAGCAGACATTAGCAAGGTGAAGAAAGAAGGACCCAGACTCCAGAGGCAGGAATCAGCATGAGCAGAGGCAGGAAACAGCATGGCAAGTTTAAGGAAACTCAACAGTTCAGTGTTACTGGAGTCACAAGCATGAGACCAAGAGGCATGAGGACAAGCTTGGAGAGGGGACTGGGGCTGGGTCATGCAGGGCTCCTTATTCCATGGAAAAGCCAGGACTTGATCCTGCAGATGGCAGAGAGCCTAGAGATGGACTGTAAGCAGAGGAGAGATGTGGTCAGGCTGGTGGTTTAAATAGATCATTCTAGACTGTGGGGTATGTTTTCTCTGCTTGGCTCCCCTTCAGCAATGATATACTGTCCTTGGTTAGTTTATTTCTAATGGTCAGAAAAATCTGGTCTAACCAGGCCAATCTCAAAGGCCCCTTTTGGCTATGATATTCTGTGAACCACAAACATTCCAACAACTAAGCTGCCATACCTGTCAAACAGGGTCTGCTGCTTTTCAAACAACTGGGATCCTTTTCTATCTCCAGGCACAAATTCAGCGCACATTCAGCAAATGTGTGTTGGTGAATAAATGTCCATCAATGATACCAAACTTGACAGGCTTTTCCTTGGAGCATTCCAGAGGCCCTGTGGGATCATAAGCGTCAGATCCATCACCCACTGGAGTTTTCACCACCTAGGATCAGGGTCGTAAAAGGTGTCAGAGATTGGCCTAGCTTGTCATATTGTTGTTGTTTGCTTTTTAGTTTTTCCACATGTTGCTGCATAAACTATTACAATTCTGAATAAATTATGATTCGGAAGACTGCCTTCCAGCCTCTACTCACTCCACCAGGGTCCACGTGGGGTGTCACGGGAGGTTCTCAAGTGCTGATTGGCTTGTAAAATGCTGTGTGTTTACGATCATGCTCAGTGTCTCATGGACAACTTCCTTTTTAGGATTAATGTGATCAAAGCAAATGTTCCTGGCTTTATAGTCAGACTTGATAGCCTTGATGAAGTCACTTAACCTGCAAAAGGGTAGAAGAGCTTCCCTTGCTGGTTTGCTTTAAGTATTAGAAACAAGAACCACAAAGAGTGATCATGTAACCCCACTGAGCCTCTCTGTTTTCATTTAAGTGGGGGTAACAGTATCCACTGGGCAGGACTGCAGCATGAATGCATATAAAGTCCTTGGTGTGAGCATTCAAAACACCAGTAGCATGATGATTCCTGCCTAATACTGTCTAGGATTAAAGTGACTGAGCACAGGGTTGGCTTAGAGAAGAATCATAATTGAACAATCCCACAGTGAGTTCAGAATTAACCTCTTATTTCCCCTCCCTGCCAACATCCCTATCCCAGCCTCAGTCCCATATGTCCCTTTAGGCCCCATTCAACCCTCCTGGAGATGAGGTTCCTAAGACGGAACATGGGAACTGCCACAGGTGATGGCTGAAGTAGAGCAGGGGACAGTCTCAGTCCCAGAGGTGCTGGGACCAAGCAGGGACCTCAACTCCAGAGCCTCCCACAGCAGGAACTCGGGAACTGAGTTTGGAGGAACACTCAAGATGGAAAAATTAAAGCCTGTCCAAGATTTGAGGCGGGCTGGCGTAAAGCAGGGTGCCTGCCCTTCTTTTTAACCTCTTTGATCAGATTTACTCACAAAACCTATGCCAAGGGCTGAATTCTATAGATAACCACAGAAATCTCCCTTGGGCAGTTCATTCATCCTCCATTAAAAGCTGAAAGGACAAGGACAAAGGGGCAGATGCTTTCAAGGGACTCAGAAAGGTCATTCATTCCCAGGTCACCCTCATCCTGCCCGCCCAGGCAACTTATGTAAAACCAGGGTCTGCACGCCTCACTGGACGGACTCCACACTGGCCGGCGTTCTCACTGCAGTCATCACCTGTCCCTCCAGCATGGCCACCAGTCCTCCTCTACCACCCTGGGAACCAGTATCTTGTTATCAATATACTGACATCAGGTCAAGATCACGATCTTGACATCAGTATCCCTACCAGCACTGCGGGAACTCACCAGCCGACCGCTGGCGAGCAGGAAGATCCAGAGCTTCAGCAACAGCTTGGGGTTTAAGTTCAGACCCACCACTCACTAGCTCTGTGCCCTCCACCCAGTGAACTTCCCCTCTCGGTGCTCATTTCCTCATCTGTACAAGAGAGATCCTGGGACTCAGCCTGCAGGGTTTCTGTGAAGACGAACTCACTTTGACACTGAAGTTTGAAATAGCACCTGGTACACAGCAGTACTCATTAAATGTTAGTTTTCTCTTCACCGACCCCAAACACCCTACCCCATCGGATTCTCCCAGCAGGTGAAATCTCACTGCACTGTTGGTCAGGACGTCAGGACAGACTTCTTCAAAGATGGTCCTGTCTTGGCAAGACCAAGAGTGACCCTTGAGCTGGCTGTCCAGGATGGCCTCTCAGGCTCACCAGACTCCTCCCATGGTGGCGAGCATCCTGGCCTCAGTGTCACCAAGCTGCACATCATCTGGGGGAGCCCAAAATCACCTCACAGCTGAGGAAGAGGACGCAGAGGCTCAAGTCCCCAGTTTTCATTCCATCATGGTGGGGATTCAATTTCATCCCAGGGACACCTCAGCTTAGCTATTTAACTCTTGCTAACAAAGCAACAGGCTCACACATGGTTGAAATGTGTTTAATTTGTGCTGTACACACTGGACACTGCATAGTATTAGTGTCAGCCCCCTGAGAGCACCCCCCCTCCCCCACACAAAGGAGGATCAGGGGACGAATATTCAAAGACAGGGAAGGGAAATAAACAAGATCTGTGTGTAGGACTTCTGACTACTTAAAGGTGGTCAAAGACATTCCCCCACATCTCTTGTACTCACAGGCTCAAAAAGGGCAGGTGAAGGGTGACCAGTAATGTGGGAGGGGCCATGTGATTACACCCATGGGATGTTAACGTTGCCATGGGCTGGGGCAGCGGAGGAGACTTGAAGGGCTCGGTGCTTAGGATGCTGGCAGCTACTTTTCCCCAATAAAAGCTGTGAAAGCCAGGAAGCGAGGACAGCAGCATCTTTGCTGCCTCCATGAGGTGGTGAAGTCTTTCTGGCTTATGCTCCAGCAGGGAAAACCACAGCCACCTCTCGGCCCTCCCAAGCTGCAAGAATTCCAATTCAGGGCCAGAGGCATGCTCTCTGGTGGCCCTCCCTAGGTCAGTGGAGACACCAGGAGGGATGACTGACTGACTACCCCTCAAGTGACCTCTCTTCATTCTTCTGCCCAGTATCCCATCTGTTTGGGCAGAAGATGTGCTGATTTCACTTTCTTTTGTCCTCTACACACATATGCACATGTATAGGAGGCAAGAGGTGAGGGAAAGGGACACAAGTGACCTGTCCAGCCTGACAATGTTGAAGACCTTTTCTCGGGATGTAAGCAAAAGGAAGAAAAGCTCTGGCAGTCTGCTCAGAGGCAGCTCTGTGATGCATTTGTTGTACTCAGCGCCCGGCCCCTCCCCTCTGGCTGAGTTCTCCCCAAAGTTCGCAGCAATCCACAGTTCACCAGAAAGGATCAGAAGACAGAAAAACAGAGGAGCTGAAGATCACTGGCTTTGGTGTTTAAGCAATGAGGTGTTTTCAGTCGCAAACACACCTATCTGGTTCCTGGGGAAAAATGCCATGCCACTGCACCCACGCAGGGTGGGGCACTGATTCTAATGTTCTCTGCTGGAAAGGATCCCCACTTGGGTTGGAAAGGCAACACCCTGTTGTTGGAAGTGTGGGTTTGGACAGTATCCGCCCTCTCCCTCCCTCAATCATACCTGGAGGTAAGAGCTACCCCCACCACTGCTCTTCCAAAGGCTTCAAGACAAAAATCTCTGTAAAGGGGGGGTTGCTCCCATGTCTAACTGTGCAGCTTCAAAACCATTAGCTATTGAACAGGGGAATCACCCGTGTGATCACCTGTCTGCAGATGGGGCACTTCTTGGGCTCTGGCAAGGCACGGTAGCACTCGCTGCAGGAACAGACATGCCCACACTCCAGAAAGACACAGGACCTGAAGCTGCTCAGACACACGACACAGGCGCTCTTCAGACTCTCCCTGTCCTCAGGCTTGGCTCGACTCAGCAGCTGGGCCTCATGTTTTCGGAACTCCTCCTCCATCTGCTTGAGGCGCAGTCGCTCCTGCCGCTCCAGATACTGCTTCCGGAGGATAAAGAAGAGGGTGGCACACGTGGCAAAGCCAAATACCAGCGCCAGGACCTTCCAGAGTCTGACGCTTGATTCCTGCCTCTGCAGTAGGCTGTCAAAGTCCTGGCTGCTCAGGTAGTACTGCATGCCTTGTTTGGGGGGCTGCAGGCGGACGGAGTTGTTGTCCAGGACCAGTTCACCAACACCTGTGAGGGTGGCCCCAACCTTCAGCATCTCCTCGGTCTCCTGGATGCCTTTGGGCCGCTCACCACTGATATAGTGGCCAATGACATCAGTGAAGGACTGGATTGAGGGGTGGAACTTCTCATACACAGTCTCTAGGCCCAGATCCACTGAGTCCAGTGGCTTCAGCACACGCACGGCCACATCTGCACCATCCTCGTGGGGCACCAGATCAAAGGGCACTGTGTTGGTCCTCTGGTGAATGATCTTTGAACAGTCATTCCTAAAAGAACAGAACTAAAGATAAAACAAAAGTAGCAAACACCCGACACCCAGGCAGGGATGGAGATCATCTAAATGCCAGGAGTACAGAATAAAGTCTGAAGAAACTGGACAAATACAACAGAAATCACTATTATCCAAGTATCTCAGAAGGCTCCATTTTTTAGGTCCTTGAGTTATCAGTGGACAAGAACAGGGGATACCATCATTGATAGCCTTTGCCACTGTAAAATAAAAATCTAAAACAGAAACCCACAAGGATCAGTTGGAAAAATGATGCTCCATGTGATGGCACAAAATGATTTTAACAAATACTGAAATCACTAATCCATAAATCATTGTTTCCAAACTTTAGTGTGCATAACAGTCAACAGATTCCAGGTTCCCTATCCTAGAAATTCTGGTTGAATAGGTCTGGGAGCCCAGGAATCTGCATTTTAACAAGATGCCTAGGTGATTTGGATGTAGGAGGTTCACAGACCACACACAAGATATTATCAGCAGTGAGAGACTGGTCTTTGACCTGTCTCAGGAGAACAGAACCAGGACCCCAGCATTTGAATAGATCAACTGTAAGGTTTTTGGCCAGTGCAGAAAGGATATGTACCAAAGGTGGGTAGTTCGATTCCACACCATCTTGTGCTCCTGAAGTGTCAGCCGCTGAATTACCCCCTTGCAGTTTTCCACAAACTGGCTGTTGAGCGTTTCTTTAACAGATCGTACAGCTCCTAAGTGGAAACAAATTATTTTATTTATGAAGAATTGTTCTGCCTTCTCCTTTAAGGTAACTAAAAATGAGTTTTTAGTGTGAGTTTCATTCATTAATAAAGATGATGCCATTTTCTGTCATTGTAAGTTACATTTTAGGAGCAGTCTGCTATAAGCACTTTACATGAATCACATCATTTAAGTCATACAACAACCCCATAAGGTAGGTATTATTTTAGAGATGACGCTACAGGGATTCAGAAAAGTTTTGGTAATCTTCCCCAAGATCACACAGCCATAACCCAGGTCTTTCCGACCCCAAAGTATTTTCTGGACCAAGGACTCAACACCATAAAAAGCACTTCATGTTAGCCAAGATGATCTTTATCAATCTTTTGGAAGAAGGAGGTTGTTTTCTACCTACCAATAAACAAACATACCTTCAATAACAGCATAAGGCACACATTTTCCCGGAGCTTCTGAAAGAATACTCTTTAAATCTTCACCCAAATGGATTTTTTTAGCTCCCTAAAAGCAAAAAAGCATATTAAATTAACCATTGAATACTGACATGTTCAATCAAACTTAAAGGCAAAAAAGAAAAAGACTGTTTGCTTTTTTCATGTTGACCAAATGAGGAAATTGGGCAGGAAGGAGACTACGGACAATCAGATTTCAAAGCTGTGTCCCAGAAATTTTACCACATAAACAAGGCATGGAACAGTGCCTCTGTCCTCTTCCATCGCTGCAGAATGGCGGTGCCGCATACATTCTTTCTCCAGTTAACCAAAGCATACACTTCTTTTAACACTTTTTAATGAAAACATAAAAGGTACTAGCCAATCAGCATACCACATACTGGACATCACTTAATCTCTTCTTGACAGCACAGAGCTATGTTCCAAAGGGTTCAGATCCAAAGCACCTAAACTATTGCTTAGTACACAGTAGGGGCTCAAGAAATGGTAGGTGCTATTATCGCCACACCTTTATGAATTTATTCTCTGCATTTTATGTTATAATAAAGGGGTGCCTTTGCTTTCTTAGACAGGTCTCTGTTAACTGATGCCAAACACTGTTCTTCCACTTTTTAATTTGTCTTTCTTCCCTCTCATAATCGATTGAGCATGTTACTGCTGCTGCTGCCTCCCTCTAACGGTCCCTAGTTCTCCCACCCCTTTCCATTCAGAGTTTCCAACCTGCTGTGCTTGGGAAATCAACCAAGCCTGTTACTATCGCTTCAAAAACGAGATAAAAGTAATAAAATCAACAATCATTTCCTGAGCATCTATGTGCCAGGCACCGTGCTGGGTGCTAGAGATTCAGGGATGAATAAAGGACCATTCCTGCCTTCAGGGTATTCACATCAACAAATCTTAAGGATGCCAGATTAAGTACCCTCTAAAGAGGTAAAGAGGTACTGGACACATATTAAGGTCATTCTGAGTTTTGGCTACTCTTACACAGTAAATGATAGAAGCAAGGTCAATAACTTCTAAGCCACCTACACTGTGAAGATAATAAAAATAACAGCAATAACAACTAACACTTACGATTTATTCATTTTTTATCTGTCCCCCTCCACTGGACTACTAAAATTCTAGGAGGGCTAGGACACTGTTTGTCTTGCTCACTGCTGTCCGCTTCGTGCCGAGAACAGTGCCTGACATACAGCAAGAACTCAATATATATTTGACAAATAAACTAGTGAATAAATAAGCCCTTAATACTATGTACAAGGCAATATGCTAAGCACTTTAAATGAATAAACCCATTTAACGCTCACACCATCCCTATACAGCAGACATTATTATCCCCAATTACTGATAAGGAAACTGAGGCTCAGAGAAATGAAGTGATTTTCCCAAAGTCACACAGCTAATAAAGTATCCATCACAGGATGGCCAATTTAAAAAGGGGAGGATTTTTAAAAGAGGAGAGGGTAGTGGCGGCGCTCCCGCCGAGGGTTCGGATCCCACATGCAGACCGGTTCCCGCTCACTGGCTGAGCGAGGCACGGGAGCAACACCGAGGGCTGCGATCCCGTTGCCGGTCCCGGTCCGGTACGGGGGCGACACTGAGGGTTGCGATCCGTTGCCGGACACGGAAAAAGACAAAAAAAAAAAAAGAGGAGAGGGTGGAGAATATGGTCAGAAAGACCTGGGGTTGAATCAAGCTTCAATGCATCCATTGTGACTTTGGGCGACTTAACTTATCTGAGTCTCAGTTTCCAAAACTGTAAAGGCACAATCTCACTGGATTTTTATGTGGATTAAATGAACTGTAAGGTGTGAAACAACCCAGGCCAGGGGCTGGCACATAGGAGGCATACCGTACATATGCATTCCCCTCACTACGAGAGATACAAAGGATAAGACACAAACCTTACTCTGGAAGTTCTACAATTTGATCAAGAAAATAGAGTCTAAAATATTATGAGTCCCAACTCTTTTTCCAGGAAGGGGCTATTTCATCCTAATGTAGGAACTAACTGGCAAAGCCGGTCCAAAGACCAGACCCAGAGAGTTCACTGCTTCAAAGAATCCCACGTCCAGCCAACTTGAAGTGAGAGAGTGAAGTATCAGTTACACTCAGAGCCAATCACTTTAAAAGTTGACTATTTCATTAAGTAGAACACGGCAGTTGGAATCTTTCTAGGTTGCCATTGGCAAAGTAAATCCAATTGCCTCATAACTTGGTTTATTCAAGATTCCAAAACTCCTTTCACAGCAGGGATTTCCCACACTTGTTTCTAAGCCCTTACTGAAAACAATCTGATGATAATGAAGTTAGTCAGGTTTAGAAATCCATCTTTCACACAAATGTCAAATTAAGCCCTTTGCTGTTGTATTGTGAAATGTCAGCCAAAATGAACCACAAGCATTTATTGTCTACCACTTGTCAAGCACTGAGTTAGAACCTAGAAGGAAAAGAGGAAAGATAAGTAAGAGGCTGTCTCTGACCTAAAGAGGTCCATCTCTCTAGACCAAACATTCAAGATAAAGCAATGTGGTCAATCAGAAAAAAATCCTGCAACTGGAATCAAAAGATCTAAGTTTAAGTTCCAAGTTGACTACCTCTAAAGTCTTTCCTCTGAATCTCAATTTCTGATTTGCAATCTAGGGGTAACTGTCATTTTATCTACCTCAAATAATTACTGTGAAGGAAACATAAAATCAAGACAGAAATGTGTAAACTGTAAAGTGCTGTTCAAAAAAGCGTTATTTTAAAATTAACTGTAATATGAAAAGGAAGAGTTTGTAGAAGCAAGGAGCTCAGTGGTTAAGTAAATGGGTCTCTGCACTTGCTGCTCCCTTGGTCTGAACTCCTCTTCCTTAGATATCTCCATGGTCTCCCTCATCCCCTCCTGGGCTCTGCTCGAATGTCACCTATTTAAAATAGCAACTCCCCTCCCTTCCCCCATTATACCATTTCCTCTCTTCCCTGCCTTACTCTAAAGCACTTCTTACCACCTGTCATACCCCTTGATTTTCGTGTTTATTATCCGTCTAGTTGTACTAGAATGTAATCTCCACGAGGGCAGGGACTTCTACCTTTTCTACCCACTGCCTGGCGCGCAGCAGGTGCTCAATAAATATTTTTCTTTTTCTTTTTTTACTGAAGTCAATAAATATGTTTCGAGCAAAGTAATGAAGTCAAGATTCATTCTGAGCAATGAGAGCTTAGGAGAAAAGGAGCAGAGCCCCTGTTACGACGAGATCCGAATTCCGATCCTAGCTCCTCTGTTTACGGGCGGGGTGACACCGTCTCAGAGCCTGTTTCCTCTTGTGGGTGGCTTCTGACTGTGGGGCGACCAAGGCGAGTCGTGGCTTCACCATGACCCGGTGCAGAGATGACCCGACTGAGGTCAGTTCCAGCACTGACCTTGAGCTCTTGGGAGACCTGGGCCTTCTGCCGGTACACGGAGTACAGGACGGCGGTGACCACAGAGCTGGTGCCCAGAAGGATGAACTGGCCCAGCGAGGGCCGCCCTCCGCTCTCCATGGTGGCGCCGAGCCCCGGGTGCAGACGGTGACGTTCAGGCCAGGTTCCGTGACCCCCACCCTCCACCTCTCTCCACCCGGGACCGCACCCCCCACCAGGACGGCCCTTCCCGGAAACCCGCAGCCCGTCGCCAGGCGATGACGCGCGACGCCAGAACCGGAAGTAGATGCAGGGTAGCGTGGACCGGAAGAAGGGGTTGCCCGGGTAACCGCCGCGCCGTTGAGGCCTTACTAGGGACCTACTGTCCGGAAGTGGGTGTCAGGGAGAGGTTTGGGCGAGCTGAGGTGTCGCCTACCGCTCTACGACTGTTTCGTCTTCGACATGCTGCGCACCGGCCATAACTGACTCGCCCGCGTCGCCCTGGTGTCAGTCCCTGTGGTTTCCTGGGGTTACTGGGTTGTTGGATGGTTTTTTGATGTCTCCGCAGTTAGGTTGGCAGGAAAGAAGAGAATTGTGTATTAAGCACTTATGAGTATTACACACTTAAGCTTCAAAGCAAACCTTGAAACTTGGATTTTATTCTGTCCACTTAGATGAGAAAACTGAGGTTAGAGAGCTGAGGGGATGTGCTCAAAGTCACACTGTTAATGAGTGCGAAGAGGAATTTACCCAACTCCAGAGCCCTTAGCTCTACTCCATGAGGGCAGATTATATCACCAAAGTAGCTCCTTAATCTACCATCATAACAGAGAACAACATGTTTACTAAATAATAACTACAGCTGCATTTACCAAATGCCTATTATGTGTCAGGTGCTGTGACAAAAAAGTTTTGCAGGCATCATCCCATATAATACAACGCTACTATAGTGCAGATTACATATGAGGAAACTGAGGCTCAGGTTAAGTAACTTGTTCAGGGTCGTATTGCTAAGAGATGGGGATGGGCTTCAAACCCAAGTGGTCCTTACTCTGAGACTGTTTTCTGATTCCACAGGGCATCTCCTTCCCAAACTAATCAGAGATACCCAAAATCTTATCCAAAACACCAACCTGCAAAGCATGTGTTCCCTGAGTTATCTCCTACAGGTTATGCTTTGAATTGTTGAAAATACAGGAAGGTACCTATTGGCCAAAATCAATGTATATAAAATGTGTCTAAAAACTGTAGATTGCTCCAAAAAAGTAAAATATCTTTATTAAAGCAGCTGGTTATCTCTGACATTTTTCTAATGCATTCCTTAAATATGCTTGGGGTGAAATAAGAATTATTTTCTAAGAACCTGAAGTTAGAATCCCTATATTGTCAACACCCTGGGATATCTTTGATGATTTTTAACCAATGTATGATCATGAATTTGTTAAATACACACACATAAACTTAAAGTGAAGCCTAACTTTAATTTTTTTAATGGAACTTGTCAAAAGTTTGATAAAACATTGTGTTGGCAAAGGTGTGGGGGGAAAGAGATTCCTATATATTGCTTGTGGGTATAAAATTGGCCATTATTTATGGAGAACAATCAGACGATATTGATCAAGATTAAAAGTGCCCACACTCATTGACCTAGCAATTCCACTTCTAGAAATTCTTCCTACTTAAATACTCACACACGTGAACATGACAAATATACAGGATTATTCATTGCAGCATTGTTTTTAATAACAAAAAAATGAAAACAACCTAAATGTTATCAATAGTCAATTGGTTAAGTACTTTTTAAAAAATATGTGTATATCATGGGGCCGGCCCGGTGGCGCACTGCGCTAGTGCGCCGCTTGGGAAGCGCGGCGGCGCTCCCGCCGAGGGTTCGGATCCCACATACAGACCGGTTCCCGCTCACTGGCTGAGCGAGGCGCGGGGGCAACACCGAGGGTTGTGATCCCATTGTCGGTCCCGGTCCGGTACGGGGGCAACACTGAGGGTTGCGATCCGTTGCCGGACACGGAAAAAGACAAAAAAAAAAAAATATGTGTATATCAGCATAATAAAGTGAAAAAGCAAACTGCATAACTGTTTGACTATAATCCCATTTATTTTTAAGAGGGGGGATAAAAATATCTATGTTTGCATGACTCTGGTAGGATTCACAAAAAGCTGATAATATTATTGGTTTTTTTCCATAGAAAGAAACTGGATGATTAGAGAACAGAGAGGGTAACTTTTCACTCTTTTGTACCTTTTGAGTGTGAATGTATAGCATATTTTAAATTAATTAAATTTAAATTAAAAAAGACAAAGAAGAACATGCCAGTCACTCCACAACCAACGATTGCGGAGGACCTCTTGTATCCAAGGCTCTGGCACTAAGAAATACAACCCGATACAGCCGGGCTCTTCCCTCTGGCTGTTTAGGGTCTTGTGGGGAGATGCGCATGGGCAGAGTTACCTATTGTCCCAGGCCCAATGGAATCAAGGCAAGCAAAGTGCTACCAGCAGCGTGTACTGGGGGGTGCTGTTTATTCTCACTAGAGAAGGAATTTGAGTTCTGTAAACAGAATAGAGGGTGGAGCAGCAGCCCAGGATGAGATTAGGAAGACTTTTCATGCAGAGGGAAAGGATGAGCAGAGTGCAAAGCTACCAAGCATTGGCCAGTACAGCTGCAGCCCAGGACGTGTGACAGAGAGCAAGGAGCAAGTCACTGAAAAGGAAGACTGAGGCCAATTCCTGTAGGTCCTTAAATGCCAAACCAAAACTTTAAATTTCATTATTTTGGGTCTGGGATCCAGTAAAGCTTTTTGAGGATCAGCAAGGGCATGATCTAACATGTTTTTGTCCTTTTTTTAATAATCAAAATTCCTGTATTCTTGGATCACAGAGGGGAAAGAACAAAAAGGGAGCCATAAAATTGAAAATGGGTGGAGTGTCTTCACGGCAAATAGGTTAGGGGTCCTTGATTATGGGGTCTGCCTATTTTGGACCTTCTTGTTTTATTCTCCAGGCCCTTTTATGGGTTCCTTGAGAGCTTGTTAAAAAGCCATCACTCTTAATTGAGACAGTTCAGTTTCAAACAACCCTGCCATTTTCGGCCAAGGCTGAAATACTTTATTAGCCATGTTGAGCATGGTCCTATTGGGACAGTTTGAAATTTACATCATGTGGACCTTGTTAGGAGCAATGAGAGATGGGCAATTTCAGCTGCAGCCAGATGTCCCCAGGGAATCATTCCCAGCTTGGAATGGCTGTCCACACTGAGTCACAAATTAAAAATGAGTCTCTGACTTCAAGAAAGTGAGGTAAGTTTCTAAGGGACCAGGCAGAGCATCTAGGGGGTGGGGACCCAACCTGAGAGAGACAGGGTCTCTAAGGACAATGCCACCACTGGAAGAATTTCACTTCCAACTTAAATTCAGATTTCTCCTCAGAGGAGCAAAAATTCCCTGCAAGTCACTGGATAAATGCCTCTTAGGTATTTGCCAAGTTCCAGGGACCAAATAGATATAAGGACAGGCATGTTAGCACTTGCACTGACACCGCCAGACAGGTGCCATGGGAAACAGGATATAGAAAAAATGTTAACAAGAGCATCAGCTTGTCATTCAGTTTTCTTATAGGATGTTATCTTGGGAGAGCCCCTAACATAATTATTAAGAATTATCTAATATATTCAACATAGCATTAATGAGCATTTATGCCATGCAATTTACTCTCTCGGACACACAGCACGACTCAGGTGTAATGTGCAGCATGCTCCACATCCTCATGGAGGGTACAGGGGAGACTTTTTATAATGATTTAAACCCCATCTACTTGTGAAAAGAATCTGAGATGACTACATAGGCTGGAACAACCATAAGACAAATATACAAAAAATAAATACAGTTAGAACAAAAACCAGATAAAAGGAGCAGGAAACTACCTGGTGACAAGCACCTAGGATGAGTTAATCATACAATTGGACACCAGCCTTGACTGTGAGCTTCCCAACAGCCATGGCATAAAGGAAATGTCTTGGGAGACAATCTAGTAAAGTTGGGGCAAGCACCCAAAAGATTACAATTCAAGGCAGTTTGTGAAAAGTCTGACGAAGAGGAAGGGATTAATTTCTCTACACGTCAGTGAATTGGTCCACTGTCCCTCCATGAGGATGTGGCTGTTAGAAGCTCACAGAAGGAAGTAGGCTTTTTGAATATCCTAAAAGAAGTTGCACCCAGTGGGGATCACATCCAGTGGCTTCACTTTCTCAGTCTCCTTTGGACCAGTGGGACCTACCTACCATTGAATGGCCAAAGGTTCCAGCAGTAAACAAAGATGGGAGATCTCATGGCAGAAAAAATTGTCCCTGAGGATGGAGTGATGAGCCTTGACCTCACCAGCACCACAGATCACAGGAGAACAATCAGTCTCTGAGGGGAACTGACCAGTCACTCTTTCATTTAGAAACTCCTCAAACAGCATGTTATGGACCAGGCACTATACTTTTCTGAACAGCTTTATTAACATGCAATAAACTGCACGTACTTACAGTGTACAATTTGGTAAGTTTTGACATATGTATGCATCTGTGAAAGCATCACCACAATCAAGATCATGAACGTATCCATCACCCCTAAAAGTTTCCCAGTAACCCTCTGTCTTCCTTCTCTTACACCCCCCACCCTCACTTATTTCCAGGCAACCGTTGATCTGCTTTCTGTCTCTATAAATCAGTTTTCATTTTCTAAAAGTGTATGTAAATGGAACCCTATAGTATGTAGCCTCTTCTCTGGCTTCTTTCATTCCAAATAATTATTTTGAGATTCATCCATGTGGTTGCATGTACCAGTAATAGTTCATTCTTTTTTATTGCTGACTAGTATTTTATCGTATGACTATACCATAATTTGTTTATCCATTGACCTGCTGGTGAACATTTGGATTGTTTCCAGTTTTTACCATTATTAATTAAAGCTGCTATGAACATTCATGTACAAGTTTTTGTATGGACATATGCTTTCGTTTTTCTTGGGTAAATTCCTAGGACCGGAATGTCTAGGCCATATGGTAGATGTATGTTTAACTTTTTAAGAAACTGCCCAGTGGTTCTCCAGAATGATTGTACTGTACCATTTTGCATTCCCATCAGCAGTATGAGAGTTCCAGATCCTCCACGACATTTGGTATGATCAGCCTTTCAATTTTAAACGGTCTAATGGTATTCATCTCATCATGGTTTTCGTTTGTGTTTCTCTGATGACTAACAATGTTGAGCATCTTTTTATTCACCACCCATATATCTTTGTGGGTGAAGTATTTGTTCAAACCTTTGTTCATTTTTTAAATATGTTGTTTTGTTTCCTGATTATTGAGAGTTCCTTATATTTTTTGGATACATGTCCTCTATCAAATATGTGATTTGCAGATATTTTCTTCAAGTCTGTGGCTTGACTTCTGACTCTTAGATTGTCTTTTGGAGAGCAGAAGTTCTTAGTTTTTATGAAATTCAATTTATTCATTGTTTTCTTTTATGGAAAAGGCTTTTGGCGTTATAGCTAAGAAATCTTGGCCTAATCTAAGGTCACAATGATTTTCTCCTATGTTTTCTTCCAAAAGTTTTATAGCTTTAGGTTTTACATTTAGTTCTATGATCCATTTTGAGTTAATTCTTGCATATGATGTGCCAGATACTGTGTTTTCCATGCACCATCTCATGCCATTCTCACATCATTCTTGCAAAGTAGCTAGATACTATTTTTATCCCCATATTACGGAAATGAGACTCAGATGCAGAAACTGAGACTCGCTGAGATGAAGTTGCAAGAGCTATATGCTTAAGCACGAAACTATAATGACTTTTATTTAGTTCATGCTTTTGGCCCTAAAAACAATTAGTGATTGATTGGGTCATTTCCTTCCCTGAATCATACTCATCACTATTATTCAAATATTTAGTCAACGGCAGCCCATTTGAGGAACTGGTCTGGAAATCAGGATTCTTGGGTTGTCATATTGGCTCAGGTCAGTCTCGCCACAGGGGAAAATGTAAAATAATTTCTAAGGGTCCCTCAATCTCTGCAGTCTATGATGTCCGAGATTTTCCTGGGATCATGTCGAGTGTAGTCATGGCTGCAGTTGATATTTTTAGCCACAAGGAGGCGCCAGGAGCACAGGATGCAGAAGACAAAGAGAAGAGAGAGGGTCGGGGCCTGGAAGGCAGATGCAGAAAGAAGGGCAAAAGTCTGGAGGTCTAAGGAGGGCACTCAGGCCAACTGTGCCCCCACAATGGGTTGTATCAAGGGCCCAGTTAAGCCTTAGGCTTGCTATTTGCCAGCAGGCCCTGGGACTGTCGCCCCCACCCTCACCTGGGAAGTGCAGGAACCTCTTTGTTATTAACAAGCTAGTCGGTCACTCGGGAGACACCAGCATCCTATGAGCTGGGAAAGGGTGGATTAGGACAGGCCTGGGAGTCAGGTGCCCTGATCCTAGATGGGCTCTGCCATTTACTAGCCATGTGACCTCTGGCAAATCCCATCACCTCCCCAAGTCTCCATTCCTTACCTGCAAAATGGACAGATAAAAGCAGATGACTCCCCAGGTGTCTTTCAGCAGGGATTCTATTTGAGCTACCTGAAAACTGCAGAAAGAAACACATTCTCCCTTCCATGTACTGAACAAACCATTTCAACATTACGAGCTTTAGTTCCCACAGCTAGAAAAAGGAGTTAATGATCCCTGCTTTCTGCACAGGACGGCTGTAGGCCCAGACAAGTGGCCGTGGGGGAAACTGCTGTAGACGAGTTAGGAATTCTCCTTTTAAATATTATTTGTGTTCTTGGCTTACAGAATGTAGGCAAAGAAGTTGGTGAATATGAATAATTCTTGGTTTTTAACCAGTTGAATCTGCTCGGCATCATTTGGTTGGTTAAAGTTGTAGAAATTCTGGAAAAAAATATATTTACCATAATTAGAAGATAAACAAATATAAAATTCAATATTTAAATAAAGCTATGAGGCTGAATGAAAAATGAGTAACATAAGGACAATAATATAGAAGTTCAGGGGAGGAAAATATCCCCACAGGCTTCTGTGGTAAGGGAATAATAACGGCAGAAACATTTCCTGAACACCTACTATGTGACAGTCACTGAAAAGCGTTTTACATATAGAATCATAAATTTTTGATCAGAAGGGACTTCGGGGGTCATCCTATTATACATGTAATTATATATTTATGTACATTATTACTCATTGACTATCCATCTTCCCTGCTAAACTCCAAGCTGAATAAGCCCTAGGAGCTGTATCTTTGTAGTTAACTACCACATTTTCAGTGTTTAGCACAGTACCTGGTATATAGTAGGTGCTCAATAAATACAAGGGTACTTCAAAAAGTTTGTGGAAAAATAGAATTGAAAGGGAATTCAAATCTTTCCATGAACTTTTTGAAGTTCATGGAACCCTCACATTTGTTGACTAAATAAATGGATAAGTGAACAAACCCAGTCAAAACTCACTCCCAGTAGGTGACGTCCTTCTACTTTGACTTAGAGAGGGTCACCTAGCCTCTCTTGAACATTTCCCTCGGTGGAGAGCTCACTGTCCCTCAAGGCGTCCATTGCTGGCCATCTTGAATCTCTGACACTTCACTTCCTCGGCCTTTGTTCTTCCATCCGGAGCCTTTGTCTATCCTGAGAAAGGGCTGAACCCCTCAGTTACTTCCTTTGAGTCCTGCCAACCATGAGCCCATCTAGCACTGATGGAAGGAAGTCGAGAAATACTATGGTGGCAGGAAAGGGCGCAAGGTCGAACGAAGAGCTTCTCCTCAAGATGGGAGGAGGGTGTCCGTCTAGTACGGGGTGCAAGCTGAAAGCAGACTGTAGATGGAGAGGAAGGGGTAGATATAGGACCCTCTGTGGGACCCCATGCTCCAGGGAGGCGGACCTTGGCCTCAGCCCCAGCCAATCGTGGTGGTTCCGTCATTCTTACCGGGGATTGGTTTAGGAATGGACATGTGACTCGGTTCTGTCCAATGAGATGGGAGGGGGAGTTGGCTGAGGGGCTTAAGGAAAAATCTCTTAAGAAGCACAGGCTGGAAGAGACAGTCCCTTTCTGCCTCTGGCCGATGTGTCTGAATGTGTCACAACTGCTGAAGCTGTCTTGTTGCCACCAAGACCAATAGACGAAGAACGGCAAAGCGAAGAGAACCATACAGAAGTGGAGCTGGAGCTTTGATCACACCGCTACTCCTGACTTGTAATTGAGAATCATAAACCTTACGTGTAATCCCACTGAATTGGCCCGTTGGTAAGTACCACCCCCAAGAGCATCCTAACAGATGCACAGATGAAAAATGAACTGCATTGAAGAGGTCTCTGTCAGTGAGAAGTGCAAAAGCCCGAGTCCAACTTGCTTAAGCAAAAATAAAAACAAAACCCAGAATTTGTTGGCTCAAATAACTGGAAAATGTAGGGTTGGCTGGATCCAGAAATCCAAAAAAAACGGCATCAGGATTCATCTTTATCTCTCTACTCTGTTTGCTCCTTTCTTTTTTTTTTCCTTTTTTTTTTTTTTTGTCTTTTTTACTGACTGGCAACGGGATCGCAACCCTCGGTGTCGCGCCCGCACTGCGCTCAGCCAGTGAGCGGGAACCAGTCTCCACATGGGATGCGAACCCTCGCGGGAGTGCCACTGCACTCCCAAGCGGTGCACTCTACCGAATGCGCCACCGGGCCGGCCCCGTTTGCTCCTTTCTTAGACAGTCACTCCCAGGTCATAAAATGTCCAGTGGGACCCTCAGACCCACACGCTCACAGCTTTGAAGCCCCAGTGGAAGAGGACTTTTCTTTCCCCATAGTTTCAACAAAAGTCCTGGGATTTAAGTCTTGTGGACTACTTTGGGTCACATATCCACCTGTGAGCTAATCACCAAAACCAGGGGAAGAAAAATACCAACTGGCCAAGAACAAGCGCTGTGCCCACTATTAAAGTGGGTGGGTGAAAGGCGGTCAGAAATCAGGGTGTTCATTCAACAAGTATTTACTGAGTGTGTTCTAGGCACGAGACAAGCACTGTTCTAGGTGCTGCTACCCAGAGGAAGGGAAAGGAATTCTCAGTGTCTGTTCTACCAACGGAAGACAAGTCAGAATGACAGGAGCTCTGAGGAAGTCGCAACTGACATCTGACTGGGTTGTAACTAACGTAAACCACGTTCCCTAATGAATAGCTTGTGTTACAGCCAAGTCAGCTGTTGACCGTTTTGAAATGGGCCGCTGTTTACTTTCTTAGCCTAGAAACCCACTGACTTTGATCCAGCTGTCTGTATTCTTCAGCATATGCTCATTATTATTTAGGTGTTTTTGGCCAATTGGATCTACAAAAATAATATTTTTAAACTTGCAAATACAAAATACAAGTAGAGCTTATATTAAGCCAAGAATTAATTCAGTTACTAAGTCACTGAAACTCAACTCAGGGTCAAGACTAAGGGGAGGCCAGAAGAGCATAGGGTGGGAAATTTAAGGAGGCGCTTACTGTCAGGTTCATGCAAGTGCCTCCTTAAACTTTGCACCCTACATGCCTCACTTAACTCGCTCTAGTTACAGCCCTAACCCGATTAAAACTAGCTTAGGCCAAAAAGGAAAAATTACAGGCTCAAGTCTAATTAAGAAAGGCACAGTGATGACAATGGCCTCTAATGCCCATGCACCCAGGGCTCAGATGCACTGGTATTTATTCTTCTCTCCTCTTTCCCCTTCCACACTTCCTCCCCCCTCTCCCCTCTGCTTTTCTCTCGGGGCCTGTTTGCTGTAGTCTCTCCTACCACCTTAGTCTTTTGTCTTACGGGTAGATCATAGTTGCAAAGAGCACCAGCTTAGCTCTTCAGCTTGCAAGCAGAAGGGGGAAGGTGGGCAGGGGACTGGGAGAAAGACCGCACGTTGGCTATCTCAGGTCACATGCCCATGCCTGGACCAATCACTGTGGCCAAGAGCAGGGATAATAAGGTTGCCCAATCTGGGATGCATACTCACCCCTGAGGTCTAGGAGCTGTAGGCTGAGGCCAGAAGAAAGGAGGGTCTGATGAGCAGACCAAGGCAACTCTTAGTATTTTAAGTCTGAAACATACAATTTTTTTTCTATTATTCTTTTTTCTATTAAAACAATTATTTTTAAACAACAGTGTGACAACCTGAGGTTTCTAAAAAATGCAACTATTGAGTTACAGAAGAATAGATTCCACCCTGGGGCAAGAAGAGGTGGTAGGGAAAGAGGCTGAAAAGGTCAATTAGAGCCAGATCATGGAGCTCCTTTAATTGATTTTTAAAATAAATTTGCATCATGTCTACTAAGTGCCAGGAAAGGTGGAGTTTGGATTCTGCTCTGTAAGCAGAAAGAATTTTTTGAGCAGAAGCACATCAGAGTAAGAGAAACTGCTTTGAAAAACCACCAAACTGTGGATTACCCTGGAAGACAAATAACAAGCCCACCTGTTGGGGAGGATGCCCCAGGGCCAGAAAGTGGTGGCCTGCACTTGCTGAGCACATCCTGCATGCCCCTCCCCCATGGCATCACCTGGGGCATAGTACACAGGATCTCAGGGGCTTCTCAGTTATCCATGATACACTCTCACCCCCATATCACCCCCTGCTCTTTTCCAGGAAGACCCACTGGATGCCCACAGGACAGGATCTGCCACCTTTCAGTTCTGTGGCCACAGGTCAGTCACTTAAGACCCTTGAGCCTCCATTTCCCCATCTGCTCAATGTTTACCATGTACAAATAGTTACCAGGAACACATACATCAAGAAAACTTTGTGTTGGGCCGGCCTGGTGGTGCACTGGATAAGTGCGCCGTTTGGGAAGTGCGGCGGCACTCCCGCCCGAGGGTTCGGATCCCACATACAGACCAGTTCCCGCTCACTGGCTGAGCAAGGCGCGGGGGCAGCACCAAGGGTTGCGATCCCGTTACCGGTCCCCAGTCCGGTACGGGGGCAACACTGAGGGTTGCGATCCGTTGCCGGACACGGAAAAAGACAAAAGACAAAAAAAAAAAAAAAAGAAAAGAAAACTTTGTGTCAAAATACAGCTCATTTTTACTGAGTGCTTATTCTGTGCCAAATCCTTTGCATGCATCATCTAATCAAATCCTTGTGAGAACTGTGGCAGAGACAGCTAATTGTACCCCAATATTTATTCTATCCATTCTTTCCTGGTAATAAAATCTCTAATTTTTGGCTGGACACATAAAAATTACATTTCCCAGCCCTCCTTGCAGAGGCATAACGATGTGCCTAAATTCTGGCCAAAGGGAAGGAAAGGAAAGGGTCACATCAAACTTCTAGGGAGTGTTCTTGAAGGGAAAGAGGCATTCCTCCTTCATTTCTTTCTTTCTTCCTGCTGGCTGGATTGCAGTCAAGAGAGCTGGAGCTCCAGCAGCCATCCTTAACCATGAGATATTAGCCAGGTGTTGAGAATGGCAGAACAAGATAAAAGAAACCTGGGTTCCCAGTTTATTATAGCAAAATATTCCCTTGCATTAGCTGTTTCTAACCACTTCCCTGCTTTATTTTTCTCCAGAGCACTTATTACCATCTAATGTACTATATTTGAATAACTTGCATGTTTATCATTGGTATCCTCCAATAGAATGTAAGCTCACGAGGGTAGGGATTTAGTGTGTTTTGTCCACTTTCACATCCCCAGCTCTTCAGTAGTGCCTAACACACAGCAGACACTCTGGTCATATGTGTCAAGTGAAAAAACCGAAGGAAAATCAACCCTAAATGTAGGGAGTATTACGATCTTATAGAGGAGTATACCGAGGTTCAGAGAGGGCCACACAGCTGGAAAGTGATGGTGCCTGGATTGCAGTCTGGCTCCAGAATGCATGCTCTTAAATGCTAACTAAACTGCCACCAAATGCAGAGAAGCCCCTCAAAATCCTTCTCACTGGAACCATGCTCTGTCTTTAATGGGAAAGGCTACATTTCTTCAGGGAGGAAATGTGAACAGGAGTCCAAGGCCAAGAAGATTCTCTGAGGTCTCAGGCTTAGTTACTGATGAACATCGGAAATAAAAAAAAAAGAGGAGAAATCCCATGTATCCTCAATTGTAAGACACCACTGATTATAAGAAACACCATCATTTAATTGGGACTAGGAAGAGCAACACTTCATTCAATATGTCCATTGATCATAAGACAAATCCTGATTTCAGAAACACTACAATGGGAAGAAGGGGCATCTTCAACTGAGTCAAAGATGCCTTTGAGAAACCCATTAGAGACATTCTTTTCTTAAGTTTTCCTAGAATGAATATAGTTTAGCCAATCTTTTCTGGATCCCTTGACTTCCACGCCCACCTGCATCTCTAACCACTGCCTTCCTTCCTGTGCCTCATGCACGCCTCTTTCTTTCAAGCTACAGTGTAATTTACGTGTTTGCTTATCTCCTCTGTAAGGCTCCGAGCTGGAGAGCCGGGAGCACATCCTGAATCGTGACCCGCACAGTGCCAGGCGCCCAGTAGGCGCTTAGTGGATGTTTACTGAGGATACACGAATCAATCAACGAAAGAACAAATGGAAGGGTGGATGAAGGGTGATGCCTGCACCCGTCAGATCCTCACCCCACAGGTATGTGTATGCGTGTGTGTGCGTGATCTGTTCCCATGTGTGTCCTCGATAGAACCCAAGCAAGTCTCCAGGGATTTGAGCAGCCTCAAAGAAGGGAGGGGCAGAAGACAGACCTCCTTCCAAGTGATGGGGGAAAGGCACTGGTTATGTGACCTTGTATAAGAGAGTTGCTTTCACACTGGGGGAGGGGTCTAGCCTCTAACCAAACCTCTGCCAAAAACCTCAGTGTGTCATCAATTCTAGAAGGAAACCTGGTGCTGCTAACCTCACCTCCCCCTTCCCAGGAATGGAGGCAGGAAGAAGGCAAAGACACATTTTCTCCCCAAAATATGCAGAATGGCGGTTGCCATGAGTACTGGGATCCGTGTGCTACTTGACATCTGTTTTTTTAGAAGTTCAGTTGCCATGGTAACAAAATCCCATTTTCCAGAATGAAGATGAATCTCTGGTTCAAATCTGAGGGAGATGAGGTTCTTTCTCCACATCTCCTGGAGTGGCAGGGCGGGACAGACCCTTCCACCTCGAGACACAATGAACATTGAGGTCCTAAATCCAATTGCACGAGGCACCTATGAAAAGGTGGCTGATAGAAGGGGAGCGCAGCCCCCAGCCCACCCACCCGGTGGAGGGGCTGCCCAACGCCCTCATTGCAGCCACCCCGGGCACTGTTGTCACTGCCCACCACATAGGTAGCAAGCAGCTGCTTGCAAAAACCAGCTGCTGTTGGCAGGGGCTGGGGGCACACATATATCAGCAGCTGGCAAACACAGCCATAGATCAGATGTTCATTCCGAAAAAATATTTATGGATCATCTACTATTAGGCATGCCTAGTCCCAGGCACTGGGGACACACATAAAAATCCTCCTTGAGGAGTCTATATCTTCTCCTCAGGAAGACAGATGGTAAACAAATAAAGAAGTCACATACGGTTTATCAGCAGGTGTGACAGGCTGAGTAATGGCAACCCCTCAAAGAGGTCCATATTCTAATCCCTGTGAGGTATGTGAATATATTACCTTACATGGCAAAAAGGATCTTGCACACATGATTAAGTTAAGAATCCTGAGACGAGGACATTATCCTGGATTCTCTGAGTGGGCCCAAGGTAATCACAGGGTCCTTATAAGAAGGAGGCGGAGGTCAGACAGAGAGCATGCTTCATTTCTGGCTTTGAAGAGGAAGGGACCGTGCGTCCAGGAATGCAGGCAGCCTCTAGAAGCTGGGGAAGGCAAGGAAACAGATTCTACCCTAGAGCCTCCAGAAGGAACGCAGCCTTGTGGACCTACAGTAGACTTCTGCTCTCCAGAATTGCAAGATAATAAGTTGTACTGTTTTTAGCTCCTGTTGGTGGTAACTTGTTGCAGGAACAATAGGAAAGGAACACAGATGGTGATGAGTGTTAATGGAGGAAAATACAGCACAGAATGAGAGCGGGGAGCTGGCCCAGGAGAGCGGAGGCTGCACCTTTACCTACAGTGGTCAGCAAGCTCTCGGGGAAGGCGGGCTGTGGGCCAAGGTGTGAAGGAAGTGGGTATGTGAAGAATGTTCCTGGCCGAGGGAACGGCTAGGGTGAGGAATCCGGGGTGGGAGTGTGCCTGGCCCACTGGAGTTGACAGCAAGGAAGCCAGTGTGGAGCGATCACATCGAGAGGTAGGGCAGGGGATGCGGGGCGGGCAGCTCAGGCAAGGCCTCCAAGGCCATTGGAAGCCACTGAAGGTTTTGAGGAGAGGAGGGGACATGATTGGGCTTACCTTCTGCAAAGGTCTCTCTGCTGAGAACAGGCTGTGCAGGGGCCTGGGGAGAGTCAGGAGAGCAGGAGTTTGCTGCATTAATCCAGAGGACAGGTGTTGGTGGCCTGGGCCAGGGCAGGAGCAGCGGCTGTGGTGAGAAGGGGTCAGGTCCCAGACATAGCTGGGCTCAGGCTGGTGGAGGGGCATGAGGGAAAGAGAGGAGTTGAGACTGATGCTAAAGTGCTTGGCCTGAGCAACGGGGAGGCTGGCGATGCCACCTCTGGTTTTGGCCATTTTCATTTTGAGTTTATTTGACCTCCAAGTGGAGCGTAGGAAAGAGTCTGGAGTTGAGAGGAGAGGTCCAGGATACAGATATAATCTGAAGGTGGCTGGCTTACAAGATGGTATTTCAAAAGAAGAGCCTGGATATGCTTACAAAGGGAGTGTGAGGCTCTCCAGCATCTCGAGGTCAAGGAGGTAAGAAATCAGCAAAGGAGACTGAAACAGAGCCACCCCCGGGAGAGAAGGAAACCAGGAGGGGAGGGAAGGAAAGCAGACTCCGGAGGAAGGAGTGAGCAGTTGCATCAAGTGCTGCTGAGAGCTCAGTAAGGTGAGGACGGACAATCTGCCTCTGGATTTAGCAGCGTGGTAGTTGTCGGTGACCTTGAGAAGCACAGTGGAAGCCAAGACTGGATAGGAGCAGATCCAAGAGAGAGAGAAGAAATTGAACCCAACATGCAGAGAGCATTTTTTCAAGTTTTGCTGTTAAAAAAAAGGAGCAGAGAGGGCATTGGCTGCAGAGAGGACGTAAGAACGAGAGAAGGTTTTACTGTGTTTTTGCTTTTGTTTTGTATGATGGAAGAAATTATAGTGTGTTTGTATGCTGATGGAGGGAAGGCCTGCCTGAGCACAGATGCAGGCGGGCGCTGCTGAGTCTGGGAAGTTCTCTTCTGAGTGCTCCAATTTTCTTGGGGAAGTGGGAAGCAAGAGTGTCAGCTGTGAATAAGGTCAGGGAAGGAAGTGTGGGGGTTTGAAGAGAGAGGAGGAGGCGTGAAACCAGCGTGGAGGAGCCAGGAGCATGAATGGACTAGGGAAATAGAGCTGCCTGGCATCCGAGGGGTTCCCTGAGAGGAGTGGTCGTGAATTTGGAGTGAGCTGTGGTTTCTTTCTCCACCATAATTAGCTCCTTGGGGACAGGCATGAAGTGGGTGGACAGTTGGGTTCAAGGAAATTTGGGACTTTACTCAGGCTAGTAAAATAGAGAGGGGCAAAGCACTGGAGGGGCTTGTGGGAGGCGGAATAATGGCCCCCCAAAGATGCCCACCTCTTCACCCCTGGAATCTCCAAATATGTTAGGATGCACTGCAGAAGGGAATTCAAATTAAGGGTGCAGACAGAATTAAAGCAGCTAAGCAGTGGACTATGAGATGGGGAGATTATCCTGCATTATCTGGTGGGTGCAATATAATCACCAGGGTCCTTATGAGTGGAAGAGGGGAGCAGAAAAGACAGAACCAGAAAAATGGCAGCATGAGAAGACTCAGCCCAATGGGGCTGACTTTGAAGGTGAAGGAAGGGGCAATGAGCCCAGGAAAATGGGTGGCTTCTAGAAGGTGGAAAAGGCAAGGAAGCAGATTCTTCCCCAGAGCTTCCAGAAGGAACCAGCCCTGCCAATGGCTTCATATCAGCCCAGGGGGACCCATTTCAGACTTCTGACTTCCAGATCTGTAAGATGATATATTTGTGTTGTTTTAAGCCATTAAGTTTGTGATCATTTGTTGTAGCAGCACCAGGAAACAAATACAGGGGTGTACAGGAAGTGATGGGATTTCAGCTGAGTAAGGAGAGAAATGAACTCCGAGAAGGATGTGAAAAGGTGAAAGGACAACAAACTGGACACCCAGGAGGGGCCAAAGAAGTGTTGGAGGTGGGGAACTAGAAGGTAAATTCTTATACTGCGGATGATTTAAATTGCTGCTCTGAAGGGGTTGCAGTCATTGATAATGGCAAGGTCAAGGGTATGACAATGGGAATGAGTGGAGAGGTGGGTGGAGGGCGGGATCCTCAGAGGCACTGGGAGGCCAGATGGTGAACGAGCATTTTTGTGCATATTGAAACCAGCAAGAATCAGGCAGGGGTTGGTGCTGCACAGAAGAGTGGATCAGGAATGAAAATCTTCAGGAAAGAGGAGGAAGTCCCCGGGCTGGTAGACAACCGCAGCAAAGAGGAGCAGCGGGCAGAATGGTCCAATGACACAGGAGTTTTTAGGGAGGAAAGGGGGACTTTGATTTGTGAGCAAGAACGGCAAGCAACATCATCTGCCCTCTGCAGGTCTGCAGGTCTGCAGGTTTGAAGATGTGGGACAGGAACCAGCTATCCAAGACAGGGCTGCAGGAAAACCTTGTATGCAAGTGCCATAAATTATCCCCTAAGGATCCGACATTCTTAAATGGCCTCAAAGTGCCTCACAATGATCAGGACTGGTCATGGGTGACCAATAGAATACAGCAGAGTAAGCCTGTGTGACTTCTGAGACTGATCATAAAAAGCTTTGCAGCTTCCATTCTGGACTCGTGGCTCATTCATTCTGGGGAAAATCAGCCATCGTGACATGAGGACACTCAAGCAGTCCCATAAAAAGAAACCGAGGGGCCGGCCTGGTGGCGCACTCAGTAGAGTGCGGCACTTGGGAGTGTGGCAGCGCTCCCGCCGAGGGTTCGGATCCCACATAGAGACCGGTCCGCTCACTGGTTGAGCACGGTGCGGGCGCAACACCGAGGGTTGCGATCCCGTTACCGGTCACAAAAAAAAGACAAAAAGGAAAAAAAAAAAAAAGAAACGGAGGCCTCAGAAAACAGCCAGCATCAACTTTCCAAGCACGTGGGTGAGCCCCATCAGAGTGGACCCTCCAGCCCCGGTCGACCCTTCAGATGACTGCAGCCCCACCCAACACTTCACTGCAACCTCATGAGAGACCCCATGCTAGAACCACCCAGCTGAGCTGCTCCCAAGTTCCTGAGCCACAGAATCAATGAGAGGAAACAAAATGACTATTGTTGTTTCAAGCCACTCAGTTTGGGGATGAGTTTTTACACACAAATAATACACTGGTTTCTTTCTTCTTTTCTTTTTTTTTTAACAGTCCTTCCCCTGGCAACACCCCTAAGTTTCAAATGAAATGACTTCCTCAGGGAGGTTGTTTTTGATGCCCTTGATTAAATCAGGAGCCCCTCTCATACAGTTCTGTTCTTCTTGCTGCATAAATAAATAATTATTTGCATAATAATTTGTTTAATGTAGATATTCCCCGACAAATATCCCTCTCCCAGACAAGACCGTGAGCTCCACAAGAGTGGGGACATTTGCCTTGCTCACCTGTCTACCCCCATGCCTTGCTCAATGCCTGGCACGTAACAAGTGTGCAGAAATCATTTGTTGAATGACTAAGTGAATGAACGGCAACCATACGTGGTTAGATTAGGGGCTCAAGTGAAGAGATTCATGTTACTATCAGTTTCAGTACAAGATGGAACCAACCTCAAGGTCCCCTCCTCTGGCCCTGTCTTTTATCCCATCTGCTCTGGCTCAGGGCTTGGTGGGCTGCAGGGGTCTCCTCTTGTCTACATTCCTGAGATCCAGCTGTATCCAAATACTGGCCTTTGTTTAGACTGTTCTGTTGTTTGTTATGCAAACATGATTTTGCTTTGAACTGAACCATAACTCGATGGATGCTACAAGAGCTTCTCTGATAAGTACAGGTGCACTGCAGGTAACAATTGCATCCATCAGCTTTGCATACCTCCTGCAGCCATACCCCCAGTACCCAAGCATCTGGTTGTAAACTAACGCTATTCTGAAGTCTCCTTTACATTTAAATCCTTCAGAAAAAATAGCCATTTTTGTAGCATTCCTCTTTTTCCTTATTTTCCTAGTCACAAATACACAAGCACAAGTCTACCATAGATTAAAGCATGCCACACAGATTTTAGTTACTGCTCTGCCACTTACTATCTGTATGACCTTAGGCAAGTGACTTAAACTCTCTGAGCCTCAGTTCCCTCATCTGTAATATGGGGATGATAATAGTTCCTACCTTGCAAAAGTAATTGTGAAGATCGGATGTGATAAAGGCAAAGGGTTTTGTATAATGCCTGACACATAGTAAACTTTAAGTAAATATTGGTTTGTTATTATTAGAAATGAATACAGTCAAAGTCAATCACATCTTGAGACGGGTCTCCAGCAGAATTTAGGATATTCATGAACTTTAAAGAGCAAACAGACTCTTTAAAAAATATTTGCATGCACAAATATATACCAATCTAGCACCAAAAGGTGTAAACACACACACACACACACACACACCAACAACTGAGATATGTCCACATGGTAAATCAGTTCATTTCTATTTATCACTTATATAATCACTTACAACTACCTGGATATTAAGAAAATTGTACTTTAAGAGCATTGAAAACCCTGCCAAAACCTCTCTAAATGAAATAGCTCCCAGCCTTCAAGAGAAGCATTGTACCAGTTGCTATCTACCTTTTTCAGAGAGGAAAGGCAAGCAGCCCGAGGTCACAAAATGAGTCACTGTCGGAAGTGAGAGTTTTGTTTTTTTTTAAATAAAAGTGTATGTGCTGTCTTTTAAGAATAACATATTGACCTGCTTTTAATTATAGATTTGCTCTAAGCTGTGTTTCTTATAGTGGAGATGATGAAAACTGAGTCAGGTAGAAGAGCACATCCCAATCAGCTACTCAACAAGTATCTCTTCAGTACCTACTGTGTTCCAGGTGCTGTCCAGGGCACTGTAGAGCTAACAGTGTATAGGATAGATGCATTCCCTGCCCTCGGAGGGCTTAGAGTCTTAGGAGTGGAGGGAGACAGGCATCAAATAAGTGATTACGCAAATAATAAATTGATTACAAGTCTGATAGATGCTTTGAAGGGTTTACTTTGAGGCGCAGGACCGATGGAAGTCGAGAGGAGTCAGGGATCTGTCACTACAGCAGTGACATTTAAGCATCAACTTGAAAGATGAATAGGCTAAGAGAGGAGAGGAGGAGAAGAAAGGATAGGGACAAGAGGGAACAACATGTGAAAAGTACCTGAGGCAAGAAGGTGCTCGGCAGTTAGCGGGACTGGTGGAGGCTAGCATAGCATGGCTGGGGCAGAGACGTTGGCAGAGAGGGGATCACAGGGAAACAGGAGGTGGGGGTGGCAGCAATCATACAGAGATTCTGGGCCCAGTGTGAGAGATTATGGATGTTAATAGTAATCTTTTGCAGAGAGAAAAGTTGTCCCAAAGCTTAGCAACTTAAGACAATAATAAACATTTATCTCACAGTTTCTGTGGGTCAGGAATTGGGGAACAGTTTAGCAGCATGGTTCTGGTTCAGGGTCTCTCACAAGGTTGCAGTCTAGATGTATGCTAGAGTGTGGTCTAGACGTACGTAGTCATCTGAAGGCTTGACTGGGGCTGGAAAGTCCACTTCCAAGATTGCGCACTCAAATGGATAATGAATTGGTGCAGGCTGTGGGCAAGGGGGCCTCTTTTCCTTGCCATGTGGACTTCTCCACAGGGCTTCTTAAGTGTCCTCATGATGTGGAAGCTGGTTTTCACCATAGTGAGTGATCCAAGAGAGAAAAGGCAGAAGCCACAATGTCCTTCACGTCATAGTCTCAGAAATCACACAGCGTCATTTCCACAATATCTTATTCATTACTTAGTCTGCCCCATTGGATGTGGGAGGGGTCTACACATAGGCATGAACACCAGGAAATGAGGGTCAGTGGGAGCCAGCTTGGAGTACGGCTACAGCAGGAACGTCTTACCTATCTCTACATGCCCTTCATCCCCGTTTCTAGTTTTGAACTCAGCACCCACTCAATAAAATGATTTCTAAGATGGTAGAATATCCAAACCAGAAGGGACCATGGCAATTAGTCCAACTTTCTCATTTTGGCAGAAAGAAATTGCTGAATAAATATATAAGTAAATAGGAATCAATCAATCAATTGATATGCACTGAAGTACTTTTCCGTTCCCAGGAACCAATGATACTGAGACCAAGTAAATGTGATGCACGAATCTTGTGCACAATTATGAGCCATCAGAAAAGTACTGAGGAGACCCTCTGAGATACACTGAGATATATTCCCCATCCCTTCCCAAGTCTCACCAAAATAACAATAAAGCAATACAAGTGGCAGAAACTGACAAAGAACAAGAGAGAGATGGCAGCAGCTGAGAACACTTTGGAGGATGGAAAGTCAAGGGGCAACAAGCTCAGCAGAGTGGAGAAGACTGAAATCCAACAAGAATCAAGCCACATCATGCAAAGGAGCCCTGGAAACCCAGGAATTCCAAGCAGCAGACATCTCTGGTGATAAGTGCAGGTGGTAAATAAAAAGAGAGGATGAGTTGAAAGCCTGCTTTTGGAGCCCCAGATGCCCCTCCTTATCCTATGTAGCACGGACATTCCCACCCCACTACTCCCCCACCAGAAGATGGGAGCTTTACCCTCTGGGGAACTGAACCAAAGAGACTCAGGACTGAGGACCCCAGGCACAGCCAAGGTTGAGGGAGGCACTGGAAGGAAAACAGGATTGACTGATTAGTGAGACCTCCTGGCCTCTGTCTCCAGTCCACCCCCAGAATGGGGAAGCCAGGTTTAGACACCCCCTCCCCCATGGGCAGGACACTCTGGGAGTGCTCTCTGGGGACACTGACCAGCCCAGAAGGAAAGACCCACAGACTTGACAGCTGAGGATTTCCTTACCAAATGGCTGTCATCAGATAATGAGGCCCACATACGCCAAGCCTTGTTCATATCTCTCCACCCCACCCCCCCATACATAAAGACCCTCCAATCAGCTTTAGTGCCTCTCAGATAGGACTGGACAACAATGATTACCAGACCCTAGAGGAAAGCCACAAACAGGAGAGTCAGAGATTTCCATTTTTTTTTTTAGATTTACATTTTTAAATTAATTTTGTTAAAAAAACAGGGTAAAGGAACTAAAGGAGCTGAGCAATGCAGAAAACTGAAGATTAACAAAACA
Organism: Galeopterus variegatus; assembly: GCF_000696425.1. NCBI lineage: Eukaryota > Metazoa > Chordata > Mammalia > Dermoptera > Cynocephalidae > Galeopterus > Galeopterus variegatus. The sequence goes on from NW_007726253.1 coordinate 422,983, forward strand.
ACTATAATTACAAAACCCTAAAGATTCCACCAAAAAGACTTTTAGAACTAATACATTAATTCAGCAAAGTTGCAGGATACAAGATCAATGCACAAAAATCAGTTGCATTTCTATGCACTAACAATGAACAATCTGAAAAGGAAATTAAGAAAATAATTCCATTTACAATAATGTCAAAAAGAATAAAATACTTAGCAATAAACTTCATCAAAGAGGCAAAAGACTTGTACAATGGAACATATAAGACATTGCTGAAAGAAATTAAAGACAACACATATAAATGGAAAGATATCCCATGTTCATGGGTTGAAAGACTTAATATTGTTAAGATGTCAAAGAGATTCTTTTCATCAGCATGTGGAACATTCTCTAGGATTGACCATAAGTCTCAACAAGTTCAAAAAAATCAAAATCATATCAAGTATTTTTTCTAACTGTAACGGAATAAAACTAAGTATCAATAACAAGAGGAACTTGCAAAACTACACACACACACTGAATTAAACAAGATGCTCTTGAACAACCAATGGGTGAGAAAATAGATTAAGAAGGAAATCAAAAAATTTCTTGAAACTAATAAAGACAGAAATACAACATACCAAAACCTATGGGATATAGCCAAAGCCGTATTAAGAGGAAAGTTTATAGTAATAAACACCTACATCAAACAAATAGAAAGATTTCAAATAAACAGCCTAACAATGCACCTCAAGGAACTAGAAAAGCAAGAACAAACTAAACCCAAAATAAGTAGAAAAGAAATAATAAAAATCAGAGCAGAAATAAATGAAATTGAGACTAAAAGTACAATACAAAAAAATCAATCAAATGTAAAGCTGGTTCTTTCAAAAGATAAACAAAATCAACAAACCATTAGCCAGACTAACCAAGAAAAAAAGAGAGAAAAGACCCAAATAAATAAAATCAGAAATGCAAATGGAGACATTACAACAGATAGCACCGAAATACAAAGGATCATCAGAGACAAGTATGAACAACTATACACCAATAAATATGAAAACCTACAGGAATGTGATAAATTACTAGACATATATGCCCTACTAAGACAACCAAAAAGAAATAGAAAACCTAAATAGACCAATAACAAGTAACAAGATAGAATCAGTCATAAAAATTCTCCCAACAAAGAAAAGCCCAGGGCCAGATGGCTTTACTGATGAATTCTACCAAATATTTAAAGAACTAATACCAACATTTCTTAAACTATTTCAAAAAATTGAAGTGGATGGAATTCTTCCTAATTCATACTATGAGGCCAGCATTACCCTGATACCAAAATTAGACAAGGACACAACAAAAAAAGAAAACTACAAGCTAATATCCCTAATGAACACAGATGCAAAACTCCTTAATAAAATACTAGCAAACCGAATCCAACAGCACATCAAAAAAATTATACACCATTGACTCACCTACCCCTCGGTCAGGAATGTAAGTGAAGCTGATGGAAGCTGACAAGCAGGGCTGGAGTGTTCGCACCAGTACTGGATGTGACAGCAGGCAGAGGAGCACTTAGCAGCTTACTCAGTGTCCGATTCGGATTCCAGCAAGTATCCAAGCATGGAATGCTGCCATCGGGCAACTTCTGGCACATCACTCCTCTTTCTGGCTTTCCTGCTCCTGAGACTTCCAGTCAAGATGGCAGAAGACAGTCCTCAGCATCACTCTCTCCCACAAATCAACCAATTTACAACTATAATAAAGCAACGACAGCCAAGCTGGGGCCACTAGAGATCAGGGGAAGAGGAGAGACCAACGGAGTGCATGAAGGCAGGAGAAGCCACGATGAGAGAAAGAAAAAACTGCCCTGACCATTTCAAGCCCCAGCCGTTTCCAGGCTGGAGCTACTGAGTACATGGAGCAAAAGCTGGCAAAAGCCACAGCTGTGCCCTTCAGATGAAGTTGTTTGGAGGTTGCAGAGGAGAAGAGAGCCTTGGTGGCCCCCAGGCCAGCAAGATCACTAATAGGGTTCCCGTGGACCCACATAGGAGCAAGGAGCAACAACCACTGAAAAAAAGGAGCCACTCAGAGGCCAGTGAGTCATCGGAAGGGATCGGCTCATGGCCCACTCCATGGGAACTGTTTGCAGCACAGGCAGTGGGGCAGATGGGAGAACACTGGGGCACAGCAAGGACAGCTGACCTGCCCCCCAATCAGCACAAGATCACTCAGAGGAGACTGGTCAGGAATACAGAATTGCATGGGATGCAGTTTGATGAAAAGACCCAGGCCCAGACCAGTTTCTACACAACCCAGGTGCACCGAATTTCACTAGACCTGGAAGTACCTATAAAGTCAACCATTAAAACCTGAGCTGCACAAAAAGCCTTCCCTAGAGAATCAGCAGCAAAGCACCAATGTAGCTAAACCACATGGCTCAAATACTGGTCCCCACAGGAAGGTCCCTGTAGTAGAATGAATGATGTCCCCCCAAAACTCACTGAAGCTTGAATTGTGTCCCCCAAGTTTACATATTAGAATCTTAGCCCCCACTATTAATGTTAAGAGGGTGGGAAATCCTATTATGGGGATTGAAAGTTGGAGCCTTGAAGAAGTGATTGGATTGTAGGACTGTGCAGTAGTGAATGGATTAAAAATGGTGGTCAGGGGCGTAGTTCTGAGGGCTTTAAAAGAAGAGGAGAGTCTGTCTCTCTCTGCCCTCTCTGCTTCCACCATCTTGCAATATGAGACCTCTGGGTCACTGTCGCCTCCACCAGATGGACTTTGAACTTCCCAGCCTCAGAAACTGTAAGCAAATAAACTTCATTTTCTTTATAAATCACCCAGTTCTGTGTATTCTGTTATAGCAACACAAAACAGACTAATACAGTCCCCCATTTTAGAAGTAAGCAAAAGACAACAAATAAGTTCCAGCACAGAGTTTAAGTGGTGGGAACAGCAAATAATCCAACACAGAACTGAAAGACAAAACAAAGTACCTACAACCAGAGACAAAGTTTGATATTAACTAGTAAAGTTCTCATTTCACCAAAGAACACCTATAATACCTAGAAGGACCAGAAGTCCCCTGGGCTACCAAGCCAGAAAGGGGGGAGGGCTGGGGGTCTTAGCAATGCCCCCCAACACCCACAACTAGTCCCAAGGGTGGGGGACAAGGGCCTCAGCCACACGTGCAATCAGCCCAGCAATGACCACCAAGCCACCACAAGAAGTACCCGGGGCTCTCCTGAGCTAGAGTGGTGGGGGACCTCAGACCTCAGCCTAGTCCCCTGACACTTGCAGCCAGCCCAGCGGCAACCACTGAGTCACCACAGGAAGAGCCCTGGGCTTTCCTGAGCCAGGGTGGTGGGGGGCTGAGAGTCTTAGTCATGCCCCTCCAACAAGTGCAACCAGCTCAGTGACAACCACCAAGCCACAGCAGGAAGGGCCCTGGCTTCCCAAGCTGGGGTGGTGGGGGGTGAGGGCTTTTGCCATACTCCCCTGACATGTGTACCCAGCCTGGCAATGACCAAGCCACAGCTTAAGCCCCTCAGTCTCCCCTGTGGGAATGAGGGGAGTGCCACAGGCCTCAGTCCTGCCCCTCCTCTTTCCTCCTTCTTCCATCATATTTCCTTCCCCTTTCCCCTCTCCCCCTCCCTCCCAACTGCTCCACAACAACATCTCAGAATGTAAAAAACTGATATTAATAAAATTACATTTTCTTTAAAGAAAAAAAATTTAAAAAAATAAAAGGAATTTAAAATCTAGCAAAAAAAAAAAAAGATTATACACCATGATCAAGTGGGATTTATCCCAGGGATGCAAGAATTATTCAACACACACAAATCAATAAACGTAATACAGCACATCAACAGAATGAAAGAAAAAAAATATGATCATCTTCATAGATGTAGAAAAAGCATTTCATAAAATTCAACATCCTTCATGAAAAAGATTCTCAAAAAAATTAAGTATAGAAAGAAAGTATGTTAATATAGTAAAGGCTATATAAGACAAAGCCACAGCTAACATCATACTGAATGGGGAAACTCTGGAAGCTTTCCCCCTAAGAACTGGAACAAGACAAGGATGCCCACTCTCAACACTGCTATTCAACATAGTACTGGAAGTCCTAGCCACAACAATTAGACAAGAGAAAGAAATAAAGGGCATCCAAATTGGAAAGGAGGAAGTTAAGTTGTCCCTGTTTGCAGATTTTATAGAGAGAGAAATCCAAAAGCTCTACCAAAAAATCTCCTAGACTTGATAAATTCAGTAAAGTTGCAGGATACAAAATCAACATACAAAAATCAGTAACATTTCTATACACCAACAACAAACTAGCAGAAAAAGAAATCAAGAAAGCTATCCCATTTACAACAGCAACAAGAACAACAAAAACCTAAGAATAAATTAAACAAAGGAGGTAGAAGATCTCTACAATAAAAACTATAAAACTCCAAATAATGGGCCGGCCCGGTGGTGCACTGCTACAGTGCGCCGCTTGGGAGCTCGGTGGCGCTCCCACCGACGGTTCAGATCCCACATACAGACCGGTTCCCGCTCACTGGCTGAGCGAGGTGCGGGGCGCAGCACCGAGGGTTGCGATCCCGTTGCCGGTCCCGGTCCGGTACGGGCGCGACACTGAGGGTTGCGATCTGTTGCCGGACATGAAAAAAGACAAAAAAAAAAAAAAAAAAACTCCAAATAAATAAATTAAGGAAGACACGAAAATATGGAAAGACATCCCATGCTCATGGATTGGAAGAATCAATATTACCAAAATGACCATACTACCCAAAGTAATTCAATGCAATCCCCATCAAACTACCAATGAAATACTTCATAGAAATAGAAAAAAATAATTCAAAAATGTATATGGAACAATGAGAGACCCTGAATAGCCAAAGCAATCCTGAGCAAAAAGAACAAAGTGGGGGTATCACACTCCCTAACTTCAAAATATACTACAAAGCAATGGTAATCAAAACAGCATGGTTCTGTCACAAACACTGACACATAGACAAATGGAACAGAACAGAGAATTTAGAAATAAATCCATATACCTACAGCCAACTGATTTTTGACAAAAGAGCTAAGAACATTGGGGAAAGGACAGCCTCTTCAACAAATGGTGCTGGGAAAACTGAAGATCCATATGCAAAAGAATGACACTAGACCCCTATCTCTCACCATATACCAAAATCAAATCAAAGTGGATTAAAGACTTAAATATAAGACCCAAAACTATAAAACTTCTAGAAGAAAACATAGAGGAAACACTTCAGGACATAGGTCTGGGCAAAGACTTTATGAATAATATTTCAGAAGCAAAGGGAACAAAAGCAAAAATTAACAAATGGGATTATATCAAACTAAAAAGCTTCTGCACAGCAATGGAAAAAATCAACAGAGCAAAAAGACAACCTGCAGAATGGGAAAAAATATTTGCAAACTATGCATCTGACAAGGGATTAATATTCAGAATATACAAAGAACTGAAACAACTCAAGTAAAAAAACAAATAATCCAATTAAAAAACAGGCAAAGGAACTGAATAGACATTTTTTCAAAAGACATACAAATGGCCAACAGGCATATAAGAAAAATGCTCAACCTCACTAATCCTCAAAGAAATGCAAATCAAAAACACAATGAGATATCATTTCAGCCCAGTTGGAATGTCTATTATCAAAAAGAAAATAACATATGCTGGCAAGGATGCAGAGAACAGGGAACCCTTATACATTGTTGGTGGGACTGTAAATTAGTACAGCCAGTATGGAAAACAGTATGGAGATTTCTCAAACAACTACAGAGGACAACCGTACCAGCAATCCCACTACTGGGCATATATCCAAAGGAATGTAAATCAACAAGCTGAAGGGATACCTGCACTCCCATGCTTATCATGGCTCTATTCACAGTAGCCAAGAGTTGGAACCAACCTAAATGTCCTTCCCTGAATGATCCGATAAAGAAAATGTGGTATATATACACAATGGAATACTACTCAGCCATAAAAAAGAATGAAATTCTGACATTTACAGCAACATGGATGAGCTTGGAGAAAATTATGTTAAATGAAATAAGTCAGGCACAGAGAAATACCACATGTTCTCACTCATGTGTGGAAGCTAGAAAAGTTGATCTCATAGAAGTAGAGAGTAGAATAGTGGTTACTACAGACTGGTGGGGGGAAGGGGAATGGAGTATGGGGCGAAGGTGGTCAGTGAATACATAATATTAGAGACACAGGAAGAACAGGATCTAGGGTTCTATAGTAATATCGGGAGACTACAGTTAACAACAAAGTACTATGTATCTTTGAATAGCTAGTCATAATTATGTTGAATGTTCCTAACAAAGAAGTGACAAACGTTTGAGGTGATGGATATACTAAGCACCAATATGATCATTGCACACAGTATGAATGTACCCAAATATTATATTGTATTCCATAAATATGTAGAATTATTATGAATCAATTAAGAAAAATAAAGAGAGAAATAAAGAGTAGAATAGTGGTCACCAGAGGCAGGAAAAGGGAAAGGGCTGGGAGGGGGGCACTGGGGAAAGGCTGGTGGACTGGTACAAAGTTACAAAGTTACAATTAGATAGCAAGAATAAATTCTGGTGCCCTGAGTGACAATAGCTAATAATATTGTATTGTATATTACAAGATAGTCAAGAAAGAGGATTTTGAATGATATAACCACAAAGAAATGATAAAAGTTTACGTGATAGATATGCTAAATATTCTGATTAGATCATTGTACAATATATGCATGTATTGAAACAGCAAACCATACCCCATAAACATGTGCAATGAAAAAAAGAAAATTAAATATTTTTTTAAAAAAGCAGATCTTGAGGGCCGGCCCTGTGGCTCACTTGGGAGAGTGTGGCGCTGGTAGCACTGAGGCTGCGGGTTCGGATCCTATACCGGATGGCCGTTGCGCTTACTGGCTGAGCGTGGTGCAGACCACACCGTACCGAGGGTTGCAATCCCCTTCCCAGTCAAAAAAAAAAAAGCAGATCTTGAAAAAATATATATACTACCCAAAGAGATCTACAGATTTAATGCAATCCCTATCAACATCCCAATGGCATTTTTTGAAGAAATAGAAAAATTCATCTTAAAATTCATATCAAATCTCAAGGAATGTTGAATAGCCAAAGAAAAACAAAGTTAGAGGTCTCACACTTCCTGATTTGAAAACCAATTACAAGGCTACAGTAATCAAAATGGTGTGATAGTGACATAAAGACAGACTAATGGGCTCAGAAACAAATGCTTGAATATATGATCAAATGATTTCATTATGGGTGCCAAGAATACTCAGTAGGAAAAGTACAGTCTTTTCAATACATGGTGTCGGAAAAACTGGATATCCAAGTGAAAAAGAATGAAGTCGGACGATTACCTTCATGATATACCAAAATTAACTCAAAATAGATCATATCCTAACCATAATACTTAACACTGTAAAACTCTTAGAAGAAAACATAGGAGAAAAGCTCCATGACAATGGATTTGGCAATGATTTCTTGGATATGACAACAAAAGCATAAGCAACAAAAGAAAAATAGATAAATCGGGCTACATCAAAATTAAAAACTTCTGCACATTAAAGGACACAATCAGGGCCAGCCCGGTGGCGCACTGCTACAGTGCGCCGCTTCGGAGCGCGGTGGTGCTCCCGCCGAGGGTTCGGATCCCACATACAAACCAGTTCCCGCTCACTGGCTGAGCGAGGTGTGGGCGCGGCACCAAGGGTTGCAATCCCGTTGCCGGTCCCAGTCTGGTACGGGCGCGACACTGAGGGTTGCGATCCCTTGCCGGACACGAAAAAAGACAAAAAGGAAAAAAAAAAGGACACAATCAACGGGATGAAAAGGCAACCTATGGAATGGGAAAAAAGATTTACAAATCATATATTAGATAAGAGGTTAATATTCAGAATATATAAAGAACTCCTACAACTCAACGCCAACAAAAACAAATGACCCAGCTTAAAAACAGGCAAAGAGGGCCGGCCCGGTGGCGCACTGCTACAGTGCGCCGCTTGAGAGCATGGTGGAGCTCCCGCCAAGGGTTCGGATCCCACATACAGACCGGTTCCTGCTCACTGGCTGAGCGAGGTGCGGGCACAGCACTGAGGTTTGCGATCCCATTGCCGGTCCCGGTCCGGTGCGGGCGCGACACTGAGGGTTGCGATCCGTTGCCGGTCACGAAAAAAAAAAAAAACAGGCAAAGAACTTCAATAGACATTTCTCCAAAGAAGTCATACAATGGCCAACATGCATATGAAAAGATGCTCATCATCACTAATCATTAAGAAAATGCAAATCAAAACAAGATATCACCTCACACCCATCAGGATGGCTTCTATCAAAGAAAAAACAAAAGCAGAAAATAACGAGTATTTAGCAAAGCCATGGAGAAACTGGAACTCTTGTGCACCATTGGTGGGAATGTAAAATGGTGCAGCTGCTATGGGAAATGATAAGATGGTTTCTCAAAAAATTAAAAATATAATTACCATATGATTCAGCAATTCCACTTCTGGGTAAAAATCCAAAACAAATGAAAGTGGGGTCTCAAAAGGATATTTGTACATTCATATTCATAGCAGCATTATTTGCAATAGCCAAAAGGTGGAAGCAACCCAAGTGTCCATCAGCAGATGAATGGATAAGCAAAATGCAATATACACATACAATGGAATATTATTCAGCCTTAAAAAAGAAGGAAATTCTGACACCTGCTACAACGTGGATGAACCTTGTGGACATTATGTTAAGTGAAATAGGCCAGCTACAAAAAGACAATTACTATATAACACCACCTATATGAGGTATCTAGAGTAGTCAGATTCATACACACAAAAAGTACAATCGTGGTTGCCAGGGGATAGGGAGAGGAGGGGGACAGAGTTTCAGTTTTGCAAGATGAAAAAGTTTTGGAGATTGGTTGCACAACAGTGTGAATATACTTAACAATACTAAACTGTACACTTAAAAATGATTACAATGATAAATTTTATGTTATGCGTATGTACCACAATTAAAAATAAAAAATGTCAAAGAGAAATTACAATTTACAGCCTTAGAGCCTTCAGAGATAATATGATGTCCACGAAACAATAATAGCATGCTATAAAAAAGAACAAGAAATTGCTAATAGAAGTGAAAAGATATGAGAAGAGGGATTAAAAAATGTAATAGAGAAGTTGGAAGATAAAGGTGAGGTAATGTCCCAGAAAATAGAACAAACATTTTTTAAAGAGGTCCAACTAAGATAGATCTGGAAAGAAAAAACAAAAACAGAAAATGGAATGGAGGAAATTAGCACAAAGAAATTTCCCCAAGATTGAATTCCAGATTAAAGGGCTCACAGTAAACACGCATCATTACAAAACTTTAGGCCTCTAGAAGATTTCAAAAGCTTACATAGAATAATCAAGTCATACACACAGAATCAGGTATTAGAATGTCATTTGACTTTCAACAGCAACAACGATAGTGTCTTCAAAATTCTAAGGGAAATTTATTTCCAATCTAGAATTCGACACCAAGGCAAACTATCAATCAAATCTACTGGAGTATATGCTCTGCCAAAGCAAGGAAAAAACACCCAGGAAAAAAAGAAAAAGCAAGGGATCCAGAAGACAGAATCACCAACTCAACACAGGAAAAAAGCAAAGGAAATTCCCAGGACAATAGTAGAACAAGATCTCAGGACAATAGCTCCACAGGGACGTGGAGGAACCAGTCCAGACAGAAGCCTGGGAGGACGCCTCCAGGGGCCACAAAGAACTGGAAAGATCACCTGGTGTGTTAAACCAGGTCCAGAGGAATTCTTACGGTTCTGTTGGAGAACTGGAGGATGCATTAGTGATAAGTATATAAGAAAGCTTTTTTGTTTTATTTTTTGTTTTGTTTTTAAAGAGGCAATTACTAACTTCTGGAAAAGAAAAAAAAAGTCCAATAAGGGAAATGGAATCATGACACACTTCAAGGCTCAGCTTTGTTTTTTTTGTTTGTTTGTTTTTGTTTTTTAAAGATGACCGGTAAGGGGATCTTAACCCTTGGCTGGGTGTTGTCAGCACCACGCTCAGCCAGTGAGCAACCGGCCATCCCTATATGGGATCCGAACCCGTGGCCTTAGTGTTATCAGCACCGCACTCTACCGAGTGAGCCACGGGCCGGCCCAAGGCTCAGCTTTGAATATTTACATAGTCATAATAATTAAACACTGAATACTGGAGTAACAAAAACAACAAAATGTTCTCAGTAAACTGGGAGGGAGAGAGCAGAAAAATGTGTGTAATAGAGGTAGATAAAAGGACAGTAATTCTCCTCTTCCATAACAGTGAGACAATTGATAATGATTTAAAAACTGGAAAATCTAAATTAGAAATGTTATTAGAAATATAAATACGGATGTATATGACAGAAATGCCATCTAAAATCTGTAAAAGAGTGGTTGTCTTTGCAAGTAAGAATGGAGACTACGGAAGGGCATGTGGGGCAAGGGATTGATTTTGTTTTGGGATTCTTTTTTTGAATTATAAGCCTATAAGCGTGCTATTTGACTTTTTAAATGAGTGTCTTCAAAAGTTCATGGCAAGATTCGTACCATCTTTTTTTTTTACAAGACAAATGACAAGCTGCCTTTTAACTGGGAAAAATACCAGCAATGTATGCATATTACAATTCCATTTTTCCACGAACTTTTTGAAGTACCCTCATATAAGTAGAAATATGGTAGAAGTAAAAATTAAATTGGGCTGGCCAGTTAGTTCAGTTGGTTAGAGCACGGAGTTATAACACCAAGGTCAAGGGTTCGGATCTCCATACCGGCCAGCCGCCAACAAACAAACAAAAAATAAATATAAATTGAAAAAAGAAAACAAGTCCAATTGCACACCAGTCTGTGAAGGTGATGCCTGGGTGCGAGGTTGGGAGCTCTTACCAAGGACTAAAGGGAAAGCTTCACAGAGGACAGCCCTGAGTCCTGCCTCCACGAAGGAGACCAGGCCAGCCTGCTTAGCCATCCCGATAGAAAGAAGGGCGGAAAACTCTGAGGGCAGCTGAGCCCTCTAAAGGAACAAGTTTTGAGGAAGAAGAGTAGACTGGCTAAGACCAAGGTTGGGGATATATCGAGGAGCCCAGGAGAAGACAATGAACTGAGGAGGGGGAGGGGAGAATCCAGGCCCAGGAGGACATGTGAGTTGTTAGGGTACAAAGGGGTTCACAAGTACTGTACTAAGAGTTGTTAACAAAGGGGTTAAGGATGTCACATGCTTCTTTGTAGTCAAGGGGACCTAATATAAAAACAGACTATTGCATTTTCTGTGATCTCACACACTCACACAGTCCCAGGTGACACCCCCTCCCCCACCCCAGAGAGGATTTTTCCAAAAGGCAATGGGAACAGAGAAGCCAGGCCACCAGGGTTAAGGACAATGAGCCAGGCTAGGGAGGGAGTGGAGACTCTGAGTGTCAACACACAGCTACCTGAGGCTGCTCCACCCCTATGTTCTCTGGTAGGCAGGAGGCTTAACGTTGCCTGATAAAATTACATGCAATATTTGGGAAATACTTATACTAAAAACAAATTGTTGCTCATCTGAAATTCAAATTTAATTGGGTGTCTTTTTTTTTTTAAAGATGACCGGTAAGGGGATCTTAACCCTTGTCTTGGTGTTGTCAGCACCACGCTCAGCCAGTGAGTGAACCGGCCATCCCTATATGGGATCCGAACCCGTTGCCTTGGTGTTATCAGCACCGCACTCTCCCGAGTGAGCAACGGGCCGGCCCCTAATTGGGTGTCTTTATATGTCAATTCTAGCAACCCCAAGGAGGCTATAACCCTCCTTCAGTCAAAAGCTTGGAATTTTCTTGGCCTTCCATGCTGAGATTTTAACTCTGGTCACTCCCACCAGCCCACTGCCAGTGGGGCAGGAAACCTCCAGCGGCAAGGTCCAGAGAGTGGCCCTAGGACACCCAATGCAGGACACAGCATAATTTTTCAATGAGCTGACTTTCAGGTTAAAACCAAGTGAAGTCCTTTCTATAAAGGGATTTGGTTGGTTAATGTCATCATTGGCCCAAGATGCAAATCTAGTGCCATGAAAAGCACTCCAATGATCACTAGCTTCTCAGAGCCTGTTCCCTCTTTGGGAAATGAGGCTACATCTGCTGGATGGAAACAGTGCAAGGCTTCCATATCCTTCTTGTGTGAATTTTTACCACAAGCATGTACTGTATGGCTTTTATAATCAGCAAAAGGCAATAAAGACATTTCCAGATTGAAAATGAAAGGAGGCTGCAGTGGACCAGAGAATCTGAGGCACCCTCCAAAGCGAAGATTCTGCAATTCTAAGTAATTTCCTGTTCTTTATTTGCATATCATTTTCTTCTTGCTCATTATTTTACTCTTATTCCCCCGACGTTTCTGAACCCAGCCACTCACCACTCTGGCCCAGAATGCTACTGGCAGCCACAGAGCACACCATCTCCCCCACCCCACCCCCACTCTTGGAGGTCACATGGTTTGGTCTGGCCCTGCCCCCAAGCCTCAGGGCTCTGAATTCAGCCCCAGCCCAGACCTGTGCTCACTTGGACCTGGAGGAACCACAGATGACCTATTTAGAAGCCAAAGAATAAAGCTTGAGGGTTGGCTCTATAAGAGCTCAAGGAGATAAGCCTCCTGAGCCCACATCACAGCAGTCCCCAGACTCTAGGGAGCATGTGGCTTAAATCCTGAAAGGGGGAGATGTGTCCCCACACCCAGGACAACTGTCAGTACACCAGAACCATTCCCTGGGAAGAGCCAGTCACTTCTCATTGGGGGTCCCAGGGGTGGATGGAGAACGCCCCATCCCTACCAGCACCTGGTGGACTCACAGAAGGGTGGGGGCCACCCAGGCCTGGGTGGAGCCCTCACTCCACTTCCTACCAGCCTTGGGACCTTGGGCCAGTCATTTAACTGAGCCTGGGCTGTCCTGAGGATTAAATGAGATAATGAATACTAAACACCTGAGAACGCTTACGGAGCTCACAAATAGGAGTCTATCTGTTTAATCCGGGGAGAGCCCAGAGGCCGCCCGTTGGCCAGGAGGAGCTTTTCACGTGCAACTCCCACAGGCACAGGACTGAGCTAGAAGGTTCCCCCACCCTCAAAGCGTATACTCTCCCTGCTTCAGTCCAGGCGATGGGCACTGCCAGCCGCTGGAACAGTGACCGGTCCCCCAGCTCAGGCGCAGCAGCCTGGCCCACGACCTTGGAGGAACCTGGGAGAAAGCTTCACCAGGCGACAGTACTTTTCCACCGCACTGCTCGGCCACCTCAGCTGGCTTATGCTGTGCAGACGGGAGGCAAAGTGCGCCAGGCCGGCCCCATCATGAACCCACCCCAAATCCCGCTCTCAGGGGTGGGAATAGGGGGATGCTGTGGGTAAGGAGCAGCAGGAATCCTAGAAGGGGGTGAGGGGGGGTCTCCGAGCGCGCCACGGGGGCTTGGGGACCACTAGTGAGGTCAAAGAAATTTGCATTGGCAAAGTGCTCCGGCACAATTCAGGGCATTCGTCCTCTTGAACCGCCCCCTAACCCCCACCCCTCCAGTAGTAGTGACTAAACTCGTTCCACCGCGCCTGTGCCGGGTCCCGGGCTGCGCGAGCCTGCGTGGGGGGAGGGGACAGAGGAGGGCGAGGGGAGGGGACTAGAGATTAGCGGTCCCGCCCGGTGATGTAGGCAGCCCGGGGAGGTGGAGCCGCGACGCCTGGAGGAGTCCCCACCGCAGCCGCGCTCTCGTCTACCCCACCCCGGCTCCGGCGACCTCCCTGCCGCCGCAATCTGGGCGGCGGGGACCGCGGGAACTCCCCCTGTTCGGGCTTGGGGGCGTCCGTCACCCCCAGCCCCTGCCCCTCCTTGCCTCCCAGACGGCTGGAGCCACTCCCGGGGGAATCTGTTCCCGGCCGCCCGGCCGCCGCCCGGGCATTTCGGCTGCCAGCCCGGCCGGGCACCGGGCATCTGGGAAGCGAGCCCCGCCTGGCACTTGGCATCTCGGGCACCGGCTGTCTGCGGCGCCTCCCTGCTTCTCGCGACTCCAGGGCGGTGGGCTTCTGTGCGCCTTCCCCTCCCCCGGCCGCCTGGCAGGACGCCCCTCGGCTCCTCGCGTCGCCAGCCCCTTTGGCCGCAGCCGCGATGCTGCCCTGGAGACGCAACAAATTCGTGCTGGTGGAGGACGAGGCCAAGTGCAAGGCGAAGAGCCTGAGTCCGGGGCTCGCCTACACGTCGCTGCTCTCCAGCTTCCTGCGCTCCTGCCCGGACCTGCTGCCCGACTGGCCGCTGGAGCGCCTGAGCCGCGTGTTCCGCAGCCGGCGCCAGAAAGTGGAGCTCAACAAGGAGGACCCGACCTACACCGTGTGGTACCTGGGCAACGCCGTCACCCTGCACGCCAAGGGCGACGGCTGCACCGACGACGCCGTGGGCAAGATCTGGGCGCGCTGCGGGCCGGGCGGGGGCACCAAGATGAAGCTGACGCTGGGGCCGCACGGCATCCGCATGCAGCCGTGCGAGCGGGGCGCCGCTGGGGGCTCGGGGGGCCGCAGGCCGGCGCACGCCTACCTGCTCCCGCGCATCACCTACTGCACGGCGGACGGGCGCCACCCGCGCGTCTTCGCCTGGGTCTACCGCCACCAGGCGCGCCACAAGGCCGTGGTGCTGCGCTGCCACGCCGTGCTGCTGGCGCGGGCGCACAAGGCGGGGACTAGAGATTAGCGGTCCCGCCCGGTGATGTAGGCAGCCCGGGGAGGTGGAGCCGCGACGCCTGGAGGAGTCCCCACCGCAGCCGCGCTCTCGTCTACCCCACCCCGGCTCCGGCGACCTCCCTGCCGCCGCAATCTGGGCGGCGGGGACCGCGGGAACTCCCCCTGTTCGGGCTTGGGGGCGTCCGTCACCCCCAGCCCCTGCCCCTCCTTGCCTCCCAGACGGCTGGAGCCACTCCCGGGGGAATCTGTTCCCGGCCGCCCGGCCGCCGCCCGGGCATTTCGGCTGCCAGCCCGGCCGGGCACCGGGCATCTGGGAAGCGAGCCCCGCCTGGCACTTGGCATCTCGGGCACCGGCTGTCTGCGGCGCCTCCCTGCTTCTCGCGACTCCAGGGCGGTGGGCTTCTGTGCGCCTTCCCCTCCCCCGGCCGCCTGGCAGGACGCCCCTCGGCTCCTCGCGTCGCCAGCCCCTTTGGCCGCAGCCGCGATGCTGCCCTGGAGACGCAACAAATTCGTGCTGGTGGAGGACGAGGCCAAGTGCAAGGCGAAGAGCCTGAGTCCGGGGCTCGCCTACACGTCGCTGCTCTCCAGCTTCCTGCGCTCCTGCCCGGACCTGCTGCCCGACTGGCCGCTGGAGCGCCTGAGCCGCGTGTTCCGCAGCCGGCGCCAGAAAGTGGAGCTCAACAAGGAGGACCCGACCTACACCGTGTGGTACCTGGGCAACGCCGTCACCCTGCACGCCAAGGGCGACGGCTGCACCGACGACGCCGTGGGCAAGATCTGGGCGCGCTGCGGGCCGGGCGGGGGCACCAAGATGAAGCTGACGCTGGGGCCGCACGGCATCCGCATGCAGCCGTGCGAGCGGGGCGCCGCTGGGGGCTCGGGGGGCCGCAGGCCGGCGCACGCCTACCTGCTCCCGCGCATCACCTACTGCACGGCGGACGGGCGCCACCCGCGCGTCTTCGCCTGGGTCTACCGCCACCAGGCGCGCCACAAGGCCGTGGTGCTGCGCTGCCACGCCGTGCTGCTGGCGCGGGCGCACAAGGCG
>NW_007726253.1:439004-454582 GCF_000696425.1 Galeopterus variegatus
GCCGCCCGCGCAGCCCGGCCGCTGGAAGGCCGGCCCCAGGGAGCGGGCGGGCCAGGCGCGCTGAGATCGGAGGCGCAGGACTCTCAGCCCCATACGCAGCCTCCAACCCCGGTCCTGCCTGCTTCGGCTCCCCCACGGTCCCTGGCCCTTGCTTCCCTCGTGGTCTCAGTTGCTGTCTACCCCACTGCCTCATCCTGGCTCACGGTGACGCCTTGATGTGCCCTTGATTATTGGGGGTGTTCACTTATCCGCACACCCAGAGTTTCACGGGCCCTCCGTTGTGGAAGTGCCCCCTACGCTTTACACCAAGTCCCTTTGCCCAAAGACCACAAAGCGCCCTCCCAGAACACCCTCTTGAGTGAAGGGGGGAGAAGTTTTCGGAAATCTAGGAAGGTGGGTTTGGACCCTGGCCGGGGTGGAGGCAGTGGCCCTGCCTTTCCTCCTTCAGCCGTCCTGATAAGAAACCCTGGAGAGGCATTCTTACAGGGGAGAAATCTGGCGTCCTGGGAGAATTGAGGCCAGGCCCATGGTGGGCACCGAGTCTGCTGTCGTACACACAGGGAAGAATTCTCAGGCCCTATGCCCAGCTGCTCTACCCCTTGCAGGACTCCTGGGACTTCACTGCTCGGCCTCTGGAGGAGACTGCGATGGTTCCCACCAACGTTCAAACAACAGGTTAGGCCAGGTAACGGCTCTGCACCAGGCAGCTGCCCAAGCTTCTGCCCTGGCATCCCCACAGGATTCCTCACCCACCCCATGTCTCTGCAGACACATGTGTGTAGTCCCCCACTAGGTGCCCCACAACCAGGACCAAGATGAGGCCTCCAAAGGAGGTAAGGAGAAACTTTGGCAGGTGCTTGGGGACACTGACTACCGAGAAAGTGGACACAGCAGAGATGCCCCCAAGTCAAGGCTCATCAGAGCAGGTGGGTCCCAACAGCAGCTGGATTCTCAAGCGTGATGAGGAAGGAGGGTGTGTTAACCCAACCCAGGGGATGGGCCGCTGCCCAGGTATCTCCATAAGGCCACGAGAAGCCCAAAGATCTGTGTATCACAACATGATCATTGTAAATAAAGTGGACCTGTTTTTTCAGCCCTGTTACCACTCCTGTGTTATGTTTGATGCCAGGCCTTGGGGTGATGCCCTGCTGGGGGTGAAAAGATTACCATCAGACCCCCGAAGGGCAGGAAGACCCCAGGAAGTGGTCCCTTTTAGCAGCTTGAGCCAGCTCCTAGGATTGGGAGGGAGGTGTGGGTTGCTGCCAGGAAGCTGTTACTGTAATGTCAGGGGAGGAGACAGTAACATATGCCTCTTCTGGAAATCACGTGTGCTAAGCCCTAGAGGGGTGTCACTGTCTGTCTCAGCCTCCCGGAATGTCTGTACACCTGGGCACTCAGACGCAAGTGTCTGGGAGGGGGCACTGAGCTGGGGGCTTCTCACGGAACCCGTGTTTCTTTTGGAAGGTTCATGAGTATGTTGCGCATGTGGTATAGCCTATGTATGTCCCCTTGGGATGAAAGGAGAGCAGGTTATAAGGGAGAGGGTAAGCAGCCTGATTTCTTTCAAAGGAGCTGGAGACGTTTGTCTAGATCCTTGTGACAGCGTGAGTCTTGAGCTCCGATATCTTCTTTATTCCTGTACCGAGCTGGGCACTCATCCCACAGTTGCCTGGAGCCCAAACAAGTGGCCTCTGCCACCGCCAGCCATCAGAACGGCTGTTTCCTAGAGCTGCCAGGAAAGAGAGCACCCCTGCCACTTCACCCTGGCAGAACCCATGCAGGGTCAGAGGGCTTCAGAGGGGATAGCTGGGCTTGACTCCGCATGTCGGCGGTGACAAGGACCCACCGGGCTAGGGTGCCCTGCATGTTCATTGTTTCTGTCTTTCACACTGCCAGGGCTTTTGTGGGTGTTTCTCCCCATTTGCAGAAGGAGAAGAGGAAATGGGAAGGTGGCAGACCTGGGAGAGGACGACATGCTGCAGAGCCCCTGGAGTTGGCTGAGGCAACCTCACCCAGAAACAGGGTCAAAAGCAGATTCACATGGCAGATACTTAGCAATTGCCTTGCCGCAGGCACTGTACTAGTCATTGGGGGTCCAGGAGACCCTCTCTTGAGGCTCTTACATTCTCAAGTGAGATGAATATAATTAAAGGAGCACTTACTACGTAGTAATTCACAGGCCTGCTCGAGCCTCAGCCCCTGTTTCTCCACTTTTCTCCTCCAGCAGCCTCCCCCCCACACACAGCCCCCTCCTTCCTCACTCACGCTCTGCTCTCTAGACCTGGAATTAGAAGGCCTGGGTGAGAGGCCTCTTTGCCTCCTTCCCAGCTGTGTGACATCAGGTCACTCACTTGGCCTCCCTGAGCCTCAACCTTTAACAGTGGTAAAATGGGGATAATAGCTCCTCTTACAACCTCAAAGGCTAGTTGTAAGAATTAAGTAGAATCATGTCTGTAGAAATGCTTTGGTAAATAATAAAATGCCCAGCACATGTGAAGGACAACCATTTTACCTATAGAGCCCCTCTCTTTAGGACTTTAGTGTGCCTTCCCCCATGCACCCCAACTCCTCTCTCCCTGGTGACAGTGGTTGTAAGTTGTTTCACTGGCCACATCTTCATTTTCAATGCGTTTGATGAGTTGAGGGTAAGACAAGCCACAGGCAAACCAGCACAGCTCCAGCCACCACCAGGTGCAGAGTCAGGTGTTTGGGGCTGCTCCAGCCACCAGGCTCAGGGGACATTGCTACCTGGGGGGGGGGGGCATGTCCTGGAGAACCACACCCACCTCCATCTATGAACGTACTTCTGATCTTAGGCACAAAAGAAAAGAGCCCAGAACCAGTGGTCAGGCATTCTGGTGCCCTGTGTCTCATCTGGCTTCAGATTCTTTACCTGTAAAATGAGAATGGGAGGGGGGTGGACTGGTGGTTTTCAAACCAGGTTCCTCGAGCCCTAGATTTTCCAGGGGTGCCCCAAGAGCTGCTGTGGAGGTGATGGGGAGATGGAGTGGAGAGGACCCCACCCTGCTTTACCTAGAGCAGTGTGTATTTTCTGTTTGGGATTTCTGTGATCCTATTTGAATAATGGGATTCTACAGTTTGTTATTAAGTTTATATCACTGGATGAAATGCTCACTAAACCTCCCTTCCAGCCCTGATGCTCTAAGGCCTGTTGGGCTGACTGGGTCTTAGAAGTGTTGTTGGGCGTGTAAGGGATGCTTAGACATGGCCGTGAAGGGCTTTTCAAGAACAACAGGCAGCCAAACCATGCGGGAAGTGCGCCCCCACTGAGGCCTGCAACTCAGGGGTCAAGACTCTTCCTGGGACCTCTGGGGCCTAGCCTCATCTCTCCTGCTCCCACTCCAGAGGCGCTAGGCTGTGACTAATGTGACATGGGCCACAGCACACAAAATAAAGCCACTGCCAATGCCATCCTGGCTCCCCGCTGCTCATCTTCCACACGGCAACCCTACCATGCAGAACTGCTCCCTGTTCCCCAGACTTAGCCATGCGTTCCCAGCTCAGGCCTTGCCTTATGCTGTTCCTGCTACCCGGAATGCTTTTCCCTTTGGCTACACATTTTCAAATCCTACCCTTTCTTCCAGGCCCAGCTCCAATTTCACCTCTTCAAAACTTTTCCTTACGCACACCCTTCCTCCACTCCTGCCAAATCTGGGGGTGATCTCTCTTCTCAGACTCACACAGGACTTGGTTTGTGCTTTTCTCATGGTCTTCAATCCTGTTCTGCCTTGGATTACTCTTCTCATGTTAATGTCTTATCTCTCGTATTGATCCATTTTCATTTCTCTACCTCCTTCCACAGTGCTTGTCCATGGCAAGGCAGAGAGTTGATGCTCAGTAATAATTTGTTGAATGAATACAGGAATGAATGAGCCAGATGGAGGGGCCATCATGGGACAGGAAACCAAGTGGGTGGAGAAGCGTTCCCTCTGCCAAGCTTCTGCCTGGAGATGCTGAGGGAGAGCTGTCCTCAGACGCTCTTTTCAGATGGGTGGCTATTCTTGGGGAGAAGACCAGCAGTCAAAGAGATGAGACCAGGGGAGGAAACTGAAGCCTCTGACCCCAGGGTCTGCCCCAAGTGCTAAAGCCCCAGAACTGGGTCCTCTCACTCTCCAGGCTCATTCAGCCCTCAACTCAGAGCTAATACCCAAAATACAGAGCAGCTCCTGGCCGGGTGGTGACCAGCCACCCTGCAGACACACCAGCTGGGATTTGCAGCCTCTTGGTGGGGGGTGGGAGGATCATCTGGACAGATGCAGTCTCTAACACACAGACAGTCGGACATGGACTTTGGCATCAGACAGACTTGAATGCCAGTCCCAGCACTGCCACTTGATGGCTGTATAACTTCATGCACGTCCAAAAACCTGTATTTTTACAGGTTCTCCATCTGTAAAAATAGGGATAGGTGAGTCTACATCTTATATGGGTGTTGGGAGAATGGTGTAAATTTGGATAATTTGTTTAGTACAGTGTCCAGTGCATGCAGTAAGTGGTAGCTGCTGCTCGTCTGTTTATTATTATCATTTTGCCTGGAGCTCTCCTGATGGGCAAATCTGGAATGAGGAGATCAGGTGCCTGGTCTTTGAGACACTAAATACGTTGTCTGTTCATGCCCTTGGGTGGCTACCCACCTAAAGTCTCATTTATTTCTAAACCATGGTAGAAGATTCAACTACAGACTTGCCATATTAACATGTCTCTATTTGTTCAACCTACATAAGCCGATCACCTTAACACAGGTCAGATCCAACAGCTATACTTGTTCTTTTTCACCTTATCACGGAGCACAGTGTCCGATACACAGTAAACACTCAGAGGTGAGTGAATGAAAGATTGAGTGAAGGAGTAGCTGCTGGCAGAGTGTACACACAAACCTTCCCAGCGAAGGCCTGCAGATAACTGGGACGCCATTCCTTTGTGAGCAATGGCTCAGCTTCCCTTCCTCGTCCCTGTTTGTCCTTAACCACAGGTTAAAGAAGAGAGGAAGATGCTGCCAGCTGAGCTAAAGGTAAAAAGGACTGAGGGGGCAGCATGCAGAGCAAGTCTCTGAGCCAGAACTGTCCTCTCTCACCCTTTGCTCCACTCCTGCCTGTCCTCAGAGCACGTATGGTTTGTGAGCTGATCACAGTCACTGAACTGCCCCTTCACAGGTGGAAGAAGGTTGGATGGGCAAGAACCAGAGGAAGCTGGAGTCCAGGCCATTGTAAGGGAGACCTTAGCTGGGACGATCAGGCCCATTTTGCTGCAAGCTGGGAACTCTTGACAAAAAAGACCGAAGGAGTTGGGCTGTTCTGGAAAGCTTAGGTGGACGGTTGTTTTTGTCTGCACAGCATCCATCTATTCCTCCCTTATAATGCAGACGGCTTCGTCTTCCTCCTGGGCACACACGACACTCTATCTCCAGTCTCCCCTCTATTTAGTGTGGTCATGTGATTGAGCTCTGTCCAACAGAATTGATGTGTGCCACTCTCAGGCCTGGATCATAAAAAACATGACCTTAACTTTATTTTCCTGCCTGCGTGCTAGATCTCATCACCTAGGGTGTCCTTGGAGCTACACGTTGAAGATGACAGAGCCTGCACCAGCCTGGGTCCCTGAATGATTACGTGAAGTAGAGTCCTGCCCTTGCCCCCAGTGGGAGCAGAAATAGTTTCATTGTGTTAGGTCATGACATGCTGGGGTTGTTTATTGCAGCACAAAGCTTACGCTGACTAACACACTCTCCCTGGAACCCACTACCCTGACGTTTCTGATGAAACCACCCATTCCCCACTCTCAGTCTCCGGGATCTAGTGAAGCTCTGGGCTCCAGAGGAGGACATGTGATCCAGACCTGACCAATCAGAATATCCCATCTCCGTAGCCACGGAGATTGGTTCCAGGAAGGACATGTGACACGATCAGAACTGGTGGGACTTTGCTGTTGATTGAATGTCCCCCCAAAAACTCACTGGAGCTTGATTCCCATTGTAACAGTGTTAAGAGGGTAGAAAATCAGACTATGGTATTTGAAAGGTGGGGCCTTTAAAAGGTGATTGGATTGTAAGAACTATGCCCTCGTGAATGCATTGATCCATTCATGGATTAATGGGCTAATGGTTTAGTGGGTTGTCACAGCAGCAACACTCATAGCTTTATAAGGACAGCAAGTGAGCACGTTAAAGTGCTCCTGCCATTCTTGCCATGTGATGACTCTGTAAAGTTCCCACCAAAAAGAAGGCCCTCACCAAATATGCCCCCCTGGACCTTGGACTTCCCAGCCTCCAGAACTGTAAGAAATAAATTCCATTTCTTTATACATTACCCAGTTTCAGATACCCATTTATTGGTGACAGAAAACAGACTAACACACACTTAATTTGGGGATTTTTGTTGAAACTATCGGAAGAAGAGACACTCACTTTCTGCTGGAGTTGCTGAGATGGTGGGGGGTAGGGCTGGTGCTGCTGGCAGCCTTTTTGCCACCATGAGGTGAGAGAGCCTGAGAAGGAGGCCAGCACAGTGAGAAGCAGAATGGGAGACAAAGTGAGACCAAGACCCACACATGGCTCAAGCCCCTGGATCCCACAGAACCCAGTCAGTTCTTCCTCTGGAGTTTTCAGTTCCGTGAGCCAATAAGTTGTATTTTTTGCTTAGGCCTGTGTGAATTGGGCTTTCTGTCCCCTGCGTCTGGGGGAGCACTGGCCCTGCCATAACTGGGCCAGTCCCCAGTTCTGGAAAAGGAAGATCACTGAAAGGCTTCAGGGTCCATCACAGTGCCTGATTGTAGGACATCCATCCAGCTAATGGGATTCAAAAGTTTCAGGCCCTTTCTGTCTCTGGGACCACCCAGTCTTCCATCCTGGCCGTCCCTTACATGCTTCCCCAGTCTCCTCTCTAGGGACCGGCTTCCTTCCCTGTTCATAGCACATGTCCCCCAGTGCCTTTGATTGGCATGTGGCTCTGGTGCCAACTCCACACACCTCTTCAGCTCAGCCCAACTAAAGTCCCTGAACTTTAAGTGCTGGACCATGAGGCTGTTTGGTGGTCACCCGGTGGTCACAGCCTGGCCTCTGGGTGATCATCCTAATCCACTCAGCTGCAGCTGGTGAGTGAACTTACATGGTGTCAGTGTAGCCTACGAAGCCAGTCTCCTGGGGGACCACCAGTGGGGAGGGGCATTTCTGACTGTGGAGCATGAGCTGAGCAGGCTGGTGTTGAAGTCAAAGGCCCGGGACTGCCTTTTACTCATTCTGGGTCGGAGGCAATCAACTGCTCTGAGTCTCCATTTTCTCCATAATAAGGAGGGAATACTGCCAGCCAATCCTGCCTCGAGGATTATTCTGAGGGGCCATTCAAATGGGATGGAATGCGAGAGGATTTTGAAGAGTCCTGAGTGCCATACAAGAGTCAGGGTCAGGATGATTCTAAGACAAATGATAACCAAAGGAATCTGCTCTGACCAGGTCAGCTAAATTAAAGTGCCTTGGGAGATCTTGGGAGATCTAAGTCAGTAACCCTGTCTACCTGTCCTGGAAAACATTATTATAAGACCATTTTACTTAGAAGCAGCCATAATTGTGCCAGAAAGCCATAAGATAACCTAGAATAGTTATTACCCTTACCCTAGATCCCTGCATGTAGGATGTCATCTAGTAACAATCCCAAATCTAGATGTCATGTACTATCAACAGAAAGCCTATTGAGGTAATGAGGCAGGCTGTCTTCTCTCTCTCTCTCTCACTCTCCTTGACCCTTCCCCCTTCTTGTGATTATAAAATGCTAGGCTCTGCTGCCCCTCTTTGGAACACATTTTCAGGGTGACTTGATCTATGTATCTTCCCGGTTGCAATCATCATATTGGCTCAATAAATCCTTACTATATGTATTTGGTCTCAGCTTCTATTTAGGTCAACACAAGAAAGCTGGAGTAAGACAACTCAATAGCATCCCAGGCTGAAGGGCTCCTACCTGGAGGATGGATCCCACTACAAAGGAAATGAGTACAGGCTGCCGCAGGAGAGGTTTAAAATAGACATTGGCAGGGATTTCCTGGAGGGGAGAACGACATGATCAGGAAACAGCTTATGGAGCTCCAACAATAATGTCTCCCACCTTTCACCACCCCCATGATGGAACTTGAGTGGTAGGGGGTGCGTCCCCATCTGCAGTCAGAGGAATGATCTAGGAGGCCCCAGAAGCAGACTGAGCTGCCTCTGAAGCTCTAAAGAGGGAATGGGGAAGAGCAGGCTGGGGCATCTGCTTCTCATGCCATTATCACACCTGTGATCTCATGTCCCACGGGGGTGTGAGAGTGTGATCATTCAGCAGCCTTTGAAATGGGGGCAGAGGTGCAGGAAGGGGAGAGGGCGATTCTCGTATGCAGGCCCAGATGGGGGGATGGGCCCTGGGAAGTCTCCTGGAAGTGCACTGTGGGGTTAGGCGTTGCCTAGCGAGCAGGGCATGCTGTCAGTGCCGAGTAGATGCCTACAAGGATTTATCATCTAGCAATCTGACTCCTTAAAGATGTATTAAATTCTTCTTCCAAGATTATAAAAGCAACACATTTTTATTTGAAACCAGTGAAACAGCAAATATATAAGAAAAAATGAATCCCCTTCCTGCAGCCTCTCTCCATCCCCCCTTCCCCATGCCCTCAGCACACACATTCTCCTAGGTAGCTAATGTTGCAGCCTGGGGCTTATCCTCCCCTCCTTTTCTCCATACTCATGAACATGAATGAACCCATGCACGCATAGATAGAGATTTTGTTGTTGGTTTTCACAAAAATGGAGTCATTTCCTAACACATTATTCTGCAACTAGCTTTGTTCTCACATCAAGCACGTCCTTCCAGCTCAGTGGATTTAGTCTAACCTGTTCTTTTAATAGCTGCACAACGTATTCGACTATCCCCTGTTAATGTATGTTCAGGTTGTTTCTTGTTTTTAAAAGTGTCTAACAGATGTCTGCTGTATGCAGATCACCAGACCACATACTTCTTACAAGAAGCAGATATACGCAGAGCATATCAACATGTGGGCTGAAAATAAATAGGATCAAGAAGAGTTCACACAAATTCCTGGTACCAGGGTGTCTCAGCCGGAAGGGGCCTTAGAACTTGTTCCAGTCCTTTGGTTTACAGATGAGAAAAGGGACTTGTCCAAGTTCACCCAACTTGCTACTGGAAAAGCTGGGGCCAGAATTTATTTCTCTGACGCCTGATCAATGCCCTGTCCCCCGTACAGAAGCTGCTTTAAAAAAAAATACAAATAGGTCCGAGAAAGGTTTATTCAAACTCACAGATATCCATAATTTAGGGATAAAGGAAGAGATGGGATGTACTCAAATCCTACAAGTGGTTAACGGCAAAGCCCCAAACATCCCAAGCTCATTTTCACCTCAGGGCCTTTGCAATTGCCCTTTCCTCTGCGGGGACCACATTCCCTCAGATTTTGCATGGCTGCTCCTTCTTTCACACAGATCTCAGCCCAAACGTCACCTCCTCAGAGAAGCCCTCCTTGCTTCCACCCTCCTCCCAACTCAAAGTCATATTCCCATCCAGCCACTGTCTATCCCATTACCTGTTTGCTGTCTTCACAGCACTTATCATCCAACATGATCTTGATCATGTATTGGTTTCCCTGGTCACCAGCAGTCTCCCCCATTAGAGTAGAAGCTCCGTGACGTGGAAACCTTGCATTCTCAGGACAGTGCTCAGCACATAATAGTTGTTTAGTAAAGATTTGAATGGATACAGCCTGAATCTCCCAATTGCTAGCCCAGCGATACTTCCTCCATGGCAAGCGCTGTCTTTGCTGCATCAGGGCTTCAGAGGCAGGTGGCCCCGACTCCTGGCAAGAGCGCTGGCAGCTGGCTTCCATGGAGGCTGGGGAAGGGACAGGGCTCCAGCAAGGATTAAAAGGCTGCAGGTGTGATGAGTCAGGATGATGTTCTTTCTTCACCCTCAAAGCCAGGATCACAGCCGCTCTCAGGACCACAGCTGTCTCTCCCAGACACCCTCAGGCTGCCACCTCTGTCTGCTTGTCCCCAACCCCCATAGGTGTGATTCTAGCTGGAGCTCAGAGTGGTTTCTCCTCCCCTCCCCTCCCTGCTCCAAGCCACATCTTCTCCTCTCCCAGTGCCTGGCTGCCCCTTCTCCTGCCCACGGGCATCCCTGATGCCTTGCCCAAGGAGGGGGATGTGTGGGGAGGGGACCTAGAAACCTTCTCTTTTGGAAGTGTGACATGGGGCATTGGCCAGGGGTCCCGATCACCAGTACACTGGGCAACCTTGGTCATGTTCTTTTACCTCTCTGGGCTTTGTCTTCTCCTTTTGAAAATAAGGGACAGGAATGATGCAGAAATTGTATGGCTCTAAAGCTTGGACACTGTGAAGCTGCCACTGGATCATCAAAATTGGAAAAAAGGAACCAGAT
Source organism: Galeopterus variegatus (assembly GCF_000696425.1). NCBI lineage: Eukaryota > Metazoa > Chordata > Mammalia > Dermoptera > Cynocephalidae > Galeopterus > Galeopterus variegatus. Next base: position 449,444 of record NW_007726253.1, read on the forward strand.
TCCCTTCTGTTTTTGGGGTGGGGGGACAACCTCAGGCCTTAGGTGGAAAAGGGGACTGAGATAGACTGTCCCACAGATGAAGATAGCACAGGGTGTAAATGATGTGGCCTCTTATCCAGAGCAAATCTCTCAGCTGGGATGGAGTCAGGGGTCCCGCATCCTGGTGGCAAAGGGTTGGGAGAAGGCGGGCAGCCATCACAAGGCAAAGGCTTACCGAGTGTGGCCCTGGGAATGCTGGTGCTCGTATTCTTTCTTAGCCATGCCCAGCTACTCCCTTCCTCACCAGTTGGAATCGTGGACCCCCCACAGCTTTCCCAGAAGGCAGAAGAGAGACTGACCATATATCTAGGGTCTAATGTGTTCTGGAGATTGAGCTGCAGGCCAGGGGTCCACACCCTCATTTACTCAACTTTCTTTTGATAAATATCTTTTGAGAGCCTAATACATGCCAGGCACTGTCCCTGGTGCTGAGGAGACAGTGCCAAACAAAACAAAGATCTTTGCCCTGGTAGAGCCCACCTCCTGGTGGGGAGAGACAGCAATAAACAACAGGCTTAATAAATAAGTAAATTATATTAGAAAGCAACACATGCTGGGAGGGGTGGGTAGAAAGTAGAGCAGTGTAAGAAATGCAGGTGCCTCTCCCATCTGCTGGCCCCATGAGATGGAAAATTCCAAAGCTAACAAATCTCTGGGCCAGAAATGGCAGTCGTGGTAGAGCCTGGTTAGATGCTCACAAAACCCATCACCTCTTTTTCCAGAGCCAGAGCAACACATTTCTCAGCCTCCCTTGCAGCTAGGTGTAGACATGTGACTAAGTTCTAGCCAACTGGATGTGAGCCTCTTTCAGGCCTGGCCCATAAACATTCCCCACCCCTGCACACACACACCCCACCCCCTGAGCAAGCCTTTTCCCTCTATCCCCCTCTGCCAGCTGGATAGAAAGGACACTGAGGACCTAGAGGAAGACAGAGCCACAAGATGGAAGGAGTCTGGATCCCTGAAGACTGCACAGAGAGGTGACCCTCTTGCTCCCATCTGATTATACTTTATTTTGGTGGGGTTTTTGTGGTTGTTGTTTTTTGATGGTTTTTTTGGAGGGGGTTGTTTTGTTTTGTTTTTGCAGCTGGCCAGTAAGGGGATCTGAACCCTTGACCTTGGTGTTACATCACCACACTTTAACCAAATGAGCTAAACACCCAGCCACTGATTGAATTTTGATGAGGGGTAGAGGATTTTGCCAAGGCGTTTGAAGACCAGGAGGTTAGAGTGTAAATTATTTCAGGCAGAAAAGAAAAGCCAGGGGCTTTTAGGGTTTTGTAAAAAAGATTTCTCAAGGCCACAGCTCTATTCTTTTCTCACCTTCTCCCACCTGTACTATTTCAAATCCTCCATTTATTCATTTATTCATTCAACAAATATTTATTAAGCATCTAGTATATTCCAGGAACTGTTCAAGGCACTGGGGACACAGCAGTGAACAAAGAAGACAAAAATCCCACCCCTTAAAGAGCTTGCATTCTAGTAAGGCAAGAATAGACAATAAAGAAAATGGTAAGAATAAGAGCATTATCACAAAACCCACTTTACAGATGAGGAGGCTGAGGAACAAAGAGGTTAAGTCATTTGAGCAAATATAATTTCAGCTGACTGCAATAGAAGTGCAGCTGGGAGCCTTGTGATAGACAGACTTACATTTCATGAGGTGGGGACTTGGTTCCTCAAGGTGGGAATTTAATTGCCTTTGAAGGCAGTAGAGATAGAGGCCCATGAGCCAAGGATTTATATTCCATTCTGCTTCTTACTAGCTCTGTGTCAGGGAGCATGTTTCTTTCCCTCTCTGATCTTTACTTTCCCCACCTGTAAAACATGGACATTAAGGTACTGACCTCTGTGGTAGATTACTTGGTAATGGCATTGATGGACTGTTTCTCCCTGTGTCCACTCCCATGTGTAGCCCCCTCCCACATTGACTCTGGGCTTGGCTGTGTGACTTCCTTTTGTAGTATGACATCAGCGAAGGTGATTCAACCAAAGGCTTGAAAAACACTGCACATCCAGGCCAGATGGAACTCTGCCATCATGCGAAAGAAGCTCAGACTGGCCTGCTGGAGATACAAGACATAGCCGACAGTCAGCGCCAACCACCAGACACGTGAGTGGGGCCATCTAAGCCCCAGTCATGCTGCCGGATGACTGCACAAGAGTGACCCCAGGTAAGACCAGCAGAAGAACCATCCAGCTGAGCCCAATCCAAATTGCTTGCCTACACATTTGTGAACAAATAAAATGATTCTTCTTTTAAGCCACTAAGCTTGAAGGTGGCTTGTTATGCAGCAACAGAAAAATGATACAACAACCTCAAGGGGTATTTCTGAGGATTGAATGAGAAAATGCATAGAAAGCATTTAAAATCTTGTATGACACAAAATAATGGCACAATAAAATGTAGTTATTATTATCATCATATTATTTGGAGCCAAGTTTATTTTGGAAACCCTCCCTGGTGGCCTCTTTAGTTACCCAAATACAAAATGAATTGATACTGGAGAATTCTGTGAGGCCACCTTAAATCTGCTCATGGTGGCTGTGGACCAGGAGGTTAAGGGTTGCCATGGGTGGACTTTAGCCTAGCTTCTCTTGAATAGAGAAAGAAAGAAATTCCAGACAGAGCCTGAGTGACCCCAACAGGGAGTTATTTAAGGTTAAGTAACCAAGATTGGCAACTATACTGTGGACTCTTGTCTCTTTTGGGGCCCCAGAGTTTACCCCAAATTGTACTTTGGGGGCTTCCTCCCTCCCTTCCATCTGCCTATGTTTTTTGAACCTCTTCTGTGTGCCAGGCACTGGTCTCAGTGCCCAGGACACAGCAGGATACAAGATAGACATCCATCTGTCATTAGAGACAGACAGACAGACAGTAAACCCATTACTAATGTCAGGTAGCGAAAAGTGTTCTGAAGAAAATCAAGCAGGGCAATGGGAGAGAGGAATGGGGTGGGAGGAAGGGTGTCATGCTGTCAGGGAAGGTCTCTCAGAGGAGGTGCCACCTGAAGACTACAGGAAGAAAGAACAGACCATGCAAAGGCTCTACAGTGAGAACAACCTTGGTATGTTCAAAACCACTTGAGAGCTAGATATGCCTGGTGGGTGGTGGGAGACTGACAGGAGATGGGCTCAGAAAAGGAGTCAGGGCCAGATCTTGCAGTGCCATGCAGGCCGTGGTGAATACTTTAGGTTCTTTCTAGGTAGAAGAAAGCCTCTAAGATGTTTGTGTTTCAGAAGGCTCACTCAGACTACTCTTTAAAGGATGAAGTTGGGAAGTGGAAGGCCACAGTGGACAAGACAGTAAGAGAGGAAGCAGACAGCCTCTGCAAAGGTCCAGGTGAAAATCGGTGGTGCCTTGGACTAGAGCTCCAAGAGAGAAAGCGGTGAGAAGTGGCTGGATTCGAAAGATATTTTGAAGGGAGCACCAGGACATGCTGAGGGATTGGCTTTGGGGTTGAGGGAAAGCGAGGCATCGAGGGTCACTTCTAGGTTTCTGGCCCTAGTAACTGGGTGGCTGGTGATACCTTTAACAGAAGTAGAGACTGAGGCGGGGGTGGGGGCAGGTTGGGGGTTGGGTGAGGAGAGAAGCAGACATTCTGTTTAGACCTACTTGCATTAAGATGCTAATGACATTGAATTGGAGAGGCCGAGCAGGTAGTTGGATATGCAAGACTTTCCAAGAACGAGGAACGTAAGTTTGGGAGCAATGATTCTAAAATGGCATTTGAAACCAGAATTCTGGATGAGGTCTCCTGGGAGAGATGGTATCGACAGAAGCCAAGAGACCCCCGAGCTGAGCCGCATGGTGCTCCCATGTTTGGTGGCTAGCAGTGAAGAAAGGGGCCAAGGATGGAGAAGGCAGACAATGAAGTGGACAACCAGGAGAACGTGGCAGCCGAGAAGCCAAGTACAGAAAATGAAACAAGAAAGAGGGAAGCAACGCACCGAATAATCTGCAAAGTCAACTACGATGATGTCAGAGGAGTGACCATTCACTTTGGCAAGACAGAGGCCACTGGTGACCTTAGTGAGAGCAATCTCAGTGTCTTGCTGGGGATCACAGCCTTGACAGAAACACTTTAAAGAAAGAAAAGGAAATAGGAAACAGATGGGGAGAGAGCCTTGTGCTGTGAGCAGCTGAGAAAGGTGGAGGCTGAAGGTGCACTGAGCGGGACGGAGCCATTCTCTCAGTGGTTTATGGAACACTAGAAAGGCAGGTGCTGTGTGGGGCCCCAGGGAGAACAGTGGCATGGGACACCACCTCCTTTTGGCCTCAGCTTGCAATCACCTGCTCAGAGAGACCTTCTCAGTCCTCCTACCTAACATGGGACCCCTGTACTAGTTTCTGTGCCAGATCCAGATTATCGATATGAAATTGGAGAGGCCACTTTGGAAGCCAACACTGAATGACTTGTCACCTACTTCCTTTGTAATTAGAGTCCCGTGATGATTTGGCCTTGAAGGAGAAACACTTGAGTGTCAGAGAACATCTCACAAGAGGCCCTGATCTGGCCTGGGTGGCCTCCTGGGGAACTGACATTTGAGGCGATGAAGTGTCTCAGACAAGAGCATCCCAGGCTCAGAGAACAGCAAGTGCAAAGGCCCTGAGGCAGCGAGGGGCTCAGTGCCTGAGGACCAGGAAGTGGGCTCTGGAGAAGGGTGACCAGGCCACTGACGGTTTGGGAGCCACAGCCTGTGAAGGGACATTTGAAAGAAGTGTGGTGTGGAACCTGGAGGGTAGTAGACTGGGGGAGGGAACAGGGATCCGGAGGTAGGAGTCCTGTCCCCACCAGTCTGCACTATGCTCAAAGCCAACACCTGGCCACGTGAGTGGCTCACCTCCCCAGCTCATGCCCTCCATCCCTCAGCAGTCCTGGGGCCCAGTAGGGGCTGCATCTGCCCTATCTGGGTGGGATGTGGTTAAAAAAGACCAACCGGGGGGCCGGCCTGGTGGCGCACTGGATAGTGCGCCGCTTGGGAAGCGCGGCGGCGCTCCCGCCGAGGGTTCGGATCCCACATACAGACCGGTTCCCGCTCACTGGCTGAGCGAGGCGCAGGTGTAGCACAGGGGGGTGAGGTCCCGTCGCCGGA
>NW_007726253.1:454978-504422 GCF_000696425.1 Galeopterus variegatus
AAAAAAAAAAAAAAAAAAAAAAAAAAAAAGACCAACCGGGAAAGAAGTGACAAGGGACAGCTAGGGTGGGTGGGAGTGGGTAGAAGAGAGAAGGGAAGAGGCCTTTCTCTCTAAGGGGAGTGGGGAGGGACACATCAGGCCCTACTGGATGGGGGTCTTGGTCCTTTCACTGGCAGCCTCTGAGCCCCTTCTTCTTGCTCTTCAGTCCCCCAGCCCCCATTGCAGGGAGATTTTCATCTGTGGATAGGCCTCAATCTGGGCAAAACTTGGACCATGTCAACTCCCATCTTTGAGTCTTTGCTGGCAGGATGGAGCCAACACAGCCCCTCTATCCCCACCCCCAGTAAGAATCCCCACCCAGGGACCACTCAATGCCCCCCTCTCCTATTCGCTGGTCTTCCCCAGTCTTCCTGAGCATGGAGACTGCAGGAAGTGGCACAACTTATCCCGGGCCCCTCAAGGGCCTGGTCTGAATGCCTGACCTTATGACCTGTGTGGTGTGTCTGCACCCGCCCCCAACTCATGCCCCACAGCCCAACCCCAGGGGCAGTAGGAAGCTCCTCTCTTTAAAGGACCAGGGCATGCTACAGGAATAGCCCAGCTTCCATTGAGTTGCCTATGCCCAGGATGGAAATGCAGCAGCCTATTTTTGTCACATTTTGGGGACCTTAAGGGCCTAAATATATCCTCTGCTGAACCTGCTGTTCTCTCCCTTAATGGCATTTAGGGTCACAAAAGTCTGGGGTCAAATCTTGTCACTCTCTGGCTTTCTGAGGGATCATGTGCAAGAGATTTCATCTCTCAGAGACTTGATGTCCTCTTTGTGCAATGGGCAGACATGTCACAGCGCCCAGCTCATGGCCTGGTACTTGGTGGGCACTCATCAAACTCTAGTGTCCCCCTTTCACATCTACCCAATCCAGGCCATCACTTGGGATGTCTTTTCCTTGGGACTGGTCACGGCCTGGGGTACTCTCCCCAGCATCTTCCTCTTGCGGGCCCCAGAACAAGACCACGTGCCCCTGACACTTTAAATTTTGATCATTAATCTCTAGGGAAACAGATTTGAAGCAGGAGGGTGGACGGCATCACTGAGCCACACTCGAGCTGTTCCTTCTTCTTGGAATGCCCTTCCCTGCTCAACTGCTGGTGAACTACTTACTCATCCTTTAAGATCCGGCTGCAATGTCACCTCTTCTCTGGGGCTTTTCCTGCTGCCCCCCCCCCCAGGCAGATGGAGTCCTCCTCCCCCTCCCCTGTCTTCTCCTTGCAGCCATAGCCTGTGAGGGGAGCGGGCACTGCAGAGACAAACCCTGGCCCACCTTGGTCAGAGGTGCACGGAGGGTAACCACGTGGGGGCATCTTTGGGTCCTGCTCCCCTTCTGCCTCCCCCACAGGTCAGCCTTTACTCTATCCAGGTGCCCCTGGAATGGGATCTCATAGGATCTCAGGGGTGGGAACTTGGCCTTTTGGACAACGTAGACCATGTTAACAATTAATGTGCAAGTGCTTGGTGCTGCCCAGGGTAGACCATACTGCAGAGTGTTCCAGAAGAAGTTGTCCGTCTCACCCCAGCCCTGCCCTACAACTCTGTCCCCAAGCCCCACGAAGGGCTGGGAACTTTGAGTCTGGGAATGTTTGGAGCATGGGAGCTATTACAGGCCCCGGGCTAGGAAAGATAGTGACTCAAGGAAGGAGGAGATGGGAGGGAAGATGTGGCTCAGCCAAGCAGGTCCCAAAAGTCCCCGGATTTATAATAATTATGACATCATCATCAACAACAACAACAATAATAATAACGATAGCAGCTAACCCTTGTGCTAAGTGCCTCCCATGCACAATCTCACATAATCCTCACAACAGCCCCGCGAGGCACGTAGTGTAGTCACCCCCATTTTACAGATGAGAAAATGAGGCTCAGAGAGAAGTTAAGTTCGAGGTCATACAGCCAGTCACTGGTCCCCCTTTGTTGTAGCAGTGAACTCTTTCAAATAAAATTGTAAGACCCTGATATATAAAACAGAAAAGAGCAATACTTTATTAGTGCATGTGTCTTTTTTTGGTTCAACTTATAAATTGGTTTAATTCTAAAGTCAATCATTGAGAACAAGGTGGTTGTGATTTTTTAAAAATTTGGAGCTGGAGGTCATGGAATCTGTTTCTATCTTACAGCACCTTTAACACCCATTCAACTCCTAGGTTTTGCATGAATGGACAGTATCAAGAAAACCCTCATTCTCAAAGATAAGTAGCTAAAAAGCTAACTGTTTGTGAACAGTTCACCTGCAATATCAGGATAGGCTCTAATTCTGATTCAGAAATTTAAAAGGTAGAATGGACAAATTTTGTTTCAAAGATGAATCAATTATCAAAAAGCTGTTTGCATTCCTAGTAGAAAAGAATGTCAGGAGCTATCCAAACTGTACCACAAGCAGTAAAATGCACATTAGACAAAAGGTCACAGTTGTTACAAAACCCTATTATTCAAGATTCAGTAAATATAAACCTATCGTAAATATAAAATTCCTTTCTAAACAGAAAGGAATTTAATGCAGGGAATTGATGATTATAAAATCATTGAAAGGGCTGGAATGGTAGAAGTAAAAGTTCTCTTTGGTTTCAAGGTCACACCACAATTGTTGCCAAGGTCACTGCTGCCGCCCAACTATCCCAAACCCAGGAAGCTGGTGACTATACTCTGGAACATAAGGTCCAGCTACTCCATCACACTAGACAGAACTTGCTTACCAGCTACTGTTGTCACAGAGATAGCCTCAGTCTCATGGGAGACTTCCGTAGCTCATATGAGTGAGTTTCCTTGGTGGGAACTACATCTCATCAAGGGAGTCCAGAAAAGGTAGTTTTTAGTCATTGAGCCTCTGCAATAGACGTCAGACCATAGGAGGGGGTCAGAATGAATGTCAAGTGACCATGGACCCATTGGTGCTGGCACACACTTTAAAATGTAAAGGCCAATACTTACCTGATATTTAACTAAGAATAGTAAGCAGTGTATGCTATAATACGTACTCACTTGTGCAATTTTACGTAAGCAGAAATTTGAGGGCCTGAATTCAATTTTATTTTATTTTATTTATTTATTTATTTTTGTCCTTTTTTTGAGACCAGCCACACGGCGCTCAGCCAGTGAGCGCTGTGAGTGCACCGGTCATCCCTATATAGGATCCGAGCCTGCGGCGGGAGCGCTGCGGGAGTGCTGCTGCGCTCCCAGCGCTGCACTCTCCCGAGTGCGCCACGGGCTCCGCCCATGAATTCAATTTTAAAAAGGTGGGGGGGGGGTGCTTCTCGATGACATATTTTAAATGAGTTAAAATGCACCAGGCTTGCTCCAGGCTTTAGAGCCCTCGCTGTGGCTGTTCCCTCTGCTGGGAACACCCTTCCCTAAATATCTGCAAAACTCACTCCCTCTCTCACCTGTTTCAAGTCTTTGCTACTCACTGCAGGGAAGGAAAAATGAGAAGTTATTGCTTAATGGGTACAGAGTTTATGTGCAGGATGATGAAAAGGTTTTGGAAATAGATAAAGGTGATGGTCACACAGGAAAAAAAACTCTTTGCTTCTCAGTGAGGCCCACTCTGACCTCTTGATTGGATCCCACCACCTGCCCCCTCTCCCAGGTATTACTTGTCCCCATGACCCTGCTCTACTTGTCATTTTTTCCATAGGACTTACCTCCTTCTCTCATACTTGATAACATATGCATTTATTATGATCATTTTTGTTACCTTTCTCCCCTGCTAGAAGGTAAGCTCCATGAGGGCAGGAATCCCTGCCTGCTTGTGGACTGATACATCCTAAGACCATACAAGAGTGCGTGGCACATAGTAGTTACTCAATAAATACATGTTGAAGGGATTAATATCCAGAATATACAAAGAGCTCAAACAAGTTTACAGCAAAAATAAATAATAATAATAATCCAGTTAAAAAATAAGCAAAGGAGATGAATAGACATTTCTCAAAGGAAGACATACAAAAATGGCCAACAGGTATCTGAAACAATGCTCAACATCACTAATCATGAGGGAAATGCAAATCAAAACCACTCTGAGGTATCACCTCACCCCAGTCAGACTGGCTATTATAAAAAAGACAGAACAACAAATGCTGGCAAGGATATAAAGAGGAATGCTTCTGCACTGGTGCTGGGACTGTAAGTTAGTACAGCCATTATGGAGAACAGTATGGAGTTTCCTCAAACAACTACAGATAGAACTTCCATATGATCCAGTAATTCCACTCCTGGGGATATATCCAGAGGATTGGAAAACATCAGACTGAAGGGATACCTGCACTCCCATGTTTATTGCAGCTCTGTTTACAATAGCCAGGCGATGGAACCAACCTAAATGTGGATAAGGAAATTGTGGTACATATACAGAATGGAATACAACTCAGCCATAAAAAAGAATGCAATTCTGCCATTTGAAGCAACATGGATGAGCCTGGAGAAAATTATCCTAAGTGAAACAGCCCTGGTAGAGAAAGAGAAATACCACATGTTCTCACTCATAACCTGGAGCTGGATCCATAAATAAACAAAGAAACAATAAAGAGAGAGAGAAAGAGAGAAACAACAATCACAGTAATATGTTGAACTTTTTAAAAAAGAGAAAAAAAACCATGGTTACTAAAGACGGAAAAAGGGAGGGGAGGGGGAGAGGGAAGGGGGCTAATGAGGAATTAGTTGAGGGACACAAAGAATAATTGGATATTGCAATGATGAATAAGCTAACTATCCCAATCTAAACATCATACATTGTACACAATTATTGAAAAATCAACATTGTATCCAACATGTATGTATAATAAATTACCTTAAAAAATAAAAAAAATTTTAAATTTTAAATTTTAAAAAAATTAAATAAATAAATGTACTGACTTATGGAATGATACACAGAGAAGGCAGTCGAAATTTGATTCCAAGGTCTATAGAAAAGTAAACAAACTGTATCCCATTAAATAAGCATTGACTCTCCACTATGTTAACATCCTTATGTGATATGTTTGGGGATGTGTTGCCTTTCAGCACAGTTTTACAAAGAGTTAAAAATATGTGTTAGGAATGATACACTTCTAGTTCCTAATGATATCACAGCTAACAAGGTCAGCTGCCCCCTCCGCAAAGCCTTGCCCTGGGAGTAACACAGAAAACCAACTTGGTAGTGGAGTGGGGGTGGCCAGAAGAGAGTGAGAAAATGCAAAGGTGCTGTCTTGGGAAGGAAAATATAAATGTCCATCAGCTTCAGAAATTGATGGGGGAGGTGAACACAATGTGAATGGTAATGATTATGGATAACTGCTAAAGAAAGACGAACAAAAATGAAGCTGTCTGGTTAGCTCAGTCGGCTAGAGTACGCTGCTCCCAAGGTCTGGGATTCGATCTCTGTACTACCAGCAAAAAAAAAAAAAAAAGGAAAAAAGTATAAGAAAACTGAGTAATTTTCAAATGAGTAGAAGAGAAATTGTCACTTTAATAAAAGGCAGAAAAAGAAGGGAACCAAAATTAAAAAGTGTATTTGTCAGTTTCATTGCAGACAACAGAGTCCACCCAGCAGGTTTAAACAGAATGGGTTGACTAAGGTGATTAGGTTAGTTTCAGACTCATTATTAAGGCTGAGAAGCAGTCACTAGGCTGAGCTTCCAGGATGAACTCCTGAATCTCACTGCAAAACTAGCCTGCGGCAGAGCTTCTGCCACTGCTGCCCACGTTGCAGTAGAGAATGCTGCCAAGGAAAACGAAGCTGCTGCCCAGCACCAAAAAGCCAGGAACTGGCCTGGCACTAGAGCCTCCACTGCAGCAACTCAGAAGAACCGAAACACTCCTACCATGGTGCATCCAGAAGAGCCATGTGGCCCCTCTGCCCAGTGCTCATTTCTACCTTCCGCTTCTGGTTCTTTTCCATCCTCTTGGCAGAGGCCAGGTGACGTGTGGAAATCCCAGCTGCACGAGAGTCTGGAAATGTCCTCTCCAGTCTTCCACCCTCTGTAATACAGCAAGTCATGATGGAAGGAGGCCTGGAGGGGTGTGAGCAGGATCAGTCTTCAGTATTTTCCACAGTCACTCCTTAGTTATTCAGCCTCCATTCCCACCCTACTTTCCTTTCTTAAACTTCCATGAGACAACCACAGCATGGTACTGCCCAACTGAAGGGAAATGTATCTCAATCAAACCAGAACAGTCCTATTCTCTCTTCAGAGAGGAACTTTCAAAGCCCCTGCAGTTACTGCATCCTGGGAGCCTGGGTGATGTTAACTTCTTTGGCTGAGTTGCAATCTCATCTTGCTATCCCATGGATCTATGCACTAAATTGTCTATGTTAAATTTTCTATGTAAACCTATGCATAAACCACCCTATACAATATGATAGAGGAAGAAAGAGGGACAGTTAGCACCATTGATAAATATATGCATGACATTTCTGCCACAGGTCATGAGGCATTTACAACATCCTTCCTCTGCTACCTATCCCATTTTCCCTTTGCCTTCAGCAAGCACCTCATGTAGTCAGTTTTTACCTAGTGGGATCATCCAAACTTCATGGTTGTCCTGCTCAGACTAGCTGCCATCTTCTATTAACTTTCACCAGCAACCGTGGAATTAGAAGACACCCCAGAGGATCTCACAGGATCCAAAACATACTTCTCCTGTGCAGCAGGAGAAACTGTATTTCCCCCATGACAGCCAGAATCAAACACCCCAGCTTACAGAGAACTTATCCCACCTCATCCCGTCTTTTTGTCTGTTCATCAGGACATGAGGAGGCTGAAATGGCTGGATGTTGGTCTCAACTTCTAAATCACTAGAACCTCTGTGGTGTACCCTGCTGGAAGCATTCTCCCTTTGAATACTAGGACCTCTAAACTAGCAGAGCCCAAGGCCTTTGGGAAGGAGAGCAAAAATGTTACAAGTACATTACCCAGCCCAAGATTCCCTGATATCCACAGACTCTGGAAGGACAGAAACATCACCTTGCATTGGTTGCTGATTGAGAGCATTCGTTAAATCCTTCAGCACAGCACTTCATTCAAGGTTATCTTCTGGCTGAGTTCCAACAGGCCATGTCACCAGCCCATGAAGCCAGATGATTCTGGTGATAAGAGTATGTGACAAAATCAGAGAATCTCATGGTCGCCTGACAATTTTCCTACTTCTTTTGCTGAAAAATGAGATTTCTGGTCAGAAGCAATGCAGTTTGCACTGCTATGATTGTGAATAAGATGTTCAGTAAATCCACTAATGATGCTGCTGGCAGAAGCATGGCAGGCAGAGAATGCAAACCCAGAGTGAGAACAAATGTGTATTCCAGTGAGGACAAATCTATGCTGCCTCCATAGTGAAAGCGATCCAATGTAAGCGGCCTGCCACCGGATGGCAGGCTGGTCCTCTCATAATTAGAGGCTCAGAGCCACTGCTGTTGGCAGCTGGGCATTCAGCTGTGGTGGGGAGACTAAAGCAGAGACAGCTGTTAAACAGTCAATATCCACCATCCTCCATCCTTAGTAACAGAATCCTGATTTTATTCAAGTCGTTGATGGACCCAGCCAAAATAAAACACTTCTCAGCTTCAGACCACATAACTGAGTTCTGGCCAATGAAATATATGTGGAGGTGCAACCTTCCCCCACTTCAACCATTCTTCCCTCCTGCTGCTTGGAATGAGTCTGTGAAGGATAAGCTCCAGTAGCCACGTGGATCCTGAGATGAACTTGAAGATGGAAGCTACAACTAAAAAGGTGGAAACTGGGTCCCTGATGACTGTGGAGTCATTATACCATCCCTAGACTAAAAGAGACATAAAATTACATCTTATTTAAACCACTATTATGTGGAGTTTTCTATAAGTCAAACCTAATTCTAACTGATACATATAGTAAATAAGATGGCAGGAAAAATATCCAAAATATAACAATAATTACAGTAAGTGTAAACAAATTAAAGTATCTAATCAAAAAACAGAGGCTTTCATGATTATGGTATCTCCCCTGCCAGGTAAGTATATATACAAAAAAAGAGAGACTTTCAGAAGAGATTTTTTTTTAAAGCCAGTAATATGTCATTTATAGCAGACTCACAACAAAGGACCAAAAGATTAAAACTAAGGACCCATGGAATCCACGAACTTGGAAGGAAAAAATATGCTTTTATCTTCACTAATTGCTAACTAGAATTTGGCATCTCTATCATTTATAAATGTAGATAACAAATCATGGTAACATTAGCAGTACCTGTGACTTTCACATCAATATAAGTCATAAATATTTTCATATCACTTCATTGCAGTATCTCAAAATATCTTTTACTCTGATCACTACTTCAAAATCACAATAGTTATTATGCATACTGATATGTCTTGTTTTAAAAGTACATATAATATCACAAATATTTTAACCATTTCAATACAATTGGTTGCTTTGCTATTTTATGCATTTAAGAACATCATTTTGAAAAGGAGTTTATAGGCCTCACCAGGCTGCCAAAGGAGTCTGTGACACAGTAAAGATTAAGGACTCCTAAAATAAAGGGATTTCCAGACTATTAAAACTAACATCAGAAAAAAAGGATATAAGGGGTTTTTTTAAAGCGTGAGAAACAGAAAGGGATATTATATATATAAATAAAAGAAACAATAAATTAAGAGGATATAATGATCACAAATATATATGCACCTAACAATATAGCTTCAAAAGATATAAAGCAACCACTGACAGGAATACATGGAATGTATACATAAACAAATAGTTGCAGTTAGAGATTCTAATAAACCTCTCCCAGAAACTGATGAATCAGTTAGACACAAATAAGGAAGATATAGTTTTTAAAGAGCATGATTAATAAGTTCCAAACATCATATAGAACTTTATGACCAATAAACCTAAAATACACAAATTTTCTTGTACCTATAGAACATTCACAAATATCAATCATGTGCTAAGTCACAGACAAAGACTGATATATCAGAGATTTTAAAGATAATAATAGAAAATCATATGTAACTTTATGCCAACAATTTTGAAAATTTAGATCAGATGGACAGGGCTGGCTGGTTAGCTCAGTTGGTTAGAGTGCAACCTTGTAACACAAAGATCAAGGGTTCAGCTCCCCTGGCCAGCCAAAAAAAAAGAAAAGAAAACTGGTACATCCATGCCACTGAATAGTATTTGGCAATAAAAAGGAATGAACTATTGATGTACACAATGACTTGGATGTATCTCAAGGGCATTATGATGAGTGAAAAAAAGCCGATCTTCAAAGGCCACATAGATCAAACAGACAAATTCTAAAAAAAACCCCACAACTGGTATACTAAATCTGACTCAAGAAAAAATAGAAAACCTGAATAGCCGTACAATCTTTAAAGAAATTAAATTGATAGCTTGATTTTTTCTTAAAAGGAAACACCAAGCTCAGGGTGGTTTCATAAGAAAATTCTGCTAAAACATCAAGAAATAGACTATTCTGCCCTTCTCCACAGTTCCATGTGCACTCCTCTGGTAGGGCCAAATGGCTCTCCCATATTCATATTTTCTGTCACTCTGTGACCTGCAGGTACTGGGAGATCCATAGGGAGTGCCTAGGACACTGTGGAAGCTGGGAAATGTATCTATCTGAGGCATGCTGCCACCATCATGGAGCCCCCCTGGGGTCCTGAGGTATGGAGGTGGGAGAAGCCAAACCCAGCCACAACCAGGACCCAGTGGCCTTTCAGGATGTGGCTGTGAACTTCACCCATGAAGAGTGGGCTTTGCTGGATCATTCCCAGAAGAATCTCTACAGACACGTGATGTGGGAAACCTTCAGGAACCCAGCTTCTATAGGAATCAAATGGGAAGGCCAGAGTATTGAAGATGAGTACAAAATTCCTGAGAAAAATCTAAGAACTTATGTGGGGGAGAGACTCTATGAAAGCAAAGAAGGCAGTCCATGTGGCAAAATCCTCAGCCACATTCCAAATCGGAATCTGAAGAAAATTCCTATGGGAGGAAAACCATGGGAATGCAGTGCATGTGGAAGCGTCTCTACATGTCGCTCATCCCTTAGCAGGCACATCATATCTCACTTTGGACACAAACAATATGAGTGTAAGGAGTATGAAAAGAAGCCATATAAAAGTGATAAAGCATTTACATATTTCTGTTCCTTTCAAGTACATGAAAAATCTCATAATGAAGAAAAACCCTTTGCATATAAGAAATATGATAAATCATTCAAATTTTCCAGTTTTCTCCAAACATATAAAAGGACTTATACTGGAGAAAATCTCTGTGAATATAAGGAATGCGTAAGTCTTCGGATACATGAAAGATGTCATACTGACGAGAGAGAAAATGTGAGAAATCTTGTGTGGCCTTCAGATTTTCCAGTTCCTTTCAAAAACATGAAAGATCCCATACTGGAGAGAGACCCTATAAATGTAAGGAGAGTGGTAAAGCCTTCAATGTTTCTTTTTCTCTTCAACTACATGAAAGGATTCATACTGGAGAGAAAACTTATGAATGTAAGTTGTAGTGGATTGAATTGTGTCCCCCCAAACTCAATGAAGCTTGAATTGTGTCCCCCAAGTTTTATTAGAAACTTGGCTCCCACTGTGACTGTTAAGAGGGTGGGAAATCCTATTATGGTAATTGCAAAGTGGGGCCTTGAAGAGGTGATCGGATTGTAGGACCGTGCAGTAGTGAATGGATTAAAAATGGTGGTCAGGGGCGTGGTTCTGAGGACTTTAAAAGAAGAGAAAGGAGACTCTGCCTCTCTCTGTTCTCTCTGCTCTGCCATTTTTGCAATGTGATACCCTGCCATCACCGTTGCCACCACCAAGGCTGTCACCAGATGTGTTCCCTGGATTTTTTACTTCCCAGCCTCCAAAACTGTAAGCAATAAATTTTGTTTTCTTTATAAATACCCAGTTGCATGTATTTTGTTATAAGCAACAGAAGCAGACTAACACATAGGCAATTTGGTAAATCATTCAATTTTCCCAGTTACCTTCAAATACATGAAATAAAAATACTGGTGAGAAACTCTATGCATGTAAGGCCTGTGTGTGATAAAGCCTTTAGATGTTCCACTTCCCTTCAAAAACATGACAGATTTCATTCTGGAGAGACACTCTATGTAAGGAATGTAATAAATGTAAGGAATGTAATAAAGTCTTCATATGTTCCACTCACCTTCAAATACATAAAAGAACTCATACTGGAGAGAAACCCTGTGAATGTAAGGAATGCGGGAAAGCCTTTAGATGTTGTAGTTCCCTTAGGAAACATGAGAGAACTCATACTCAAGAGGAACCCTATAAATGTAAGGAATGTGGGAAGGCATTCGATTTTCCCAGTTGCCTTCAAAGACATGAAAGAACTCATACTGGAGAAAAGCCCTATCAGTGCAAAATATGTGGTGAAGCCTTCGGACATTCAATTTCCCTTCAAAGACATGAAAAATTCCATACTTGAGAGAAACCCTATGAATGCAAGGGATGTGGCAAAGCCTTCATATGTTCTAGTTTTCTTAGGCAACATGAAAGGTCTCATACTAAAGAATAACCCTATGAATTTAAAAATTATGATACAGGTTTCAGTATTTCCAAGCTCTATCCTGCTTCCAAAGGCACCAAGGTCACCAGGCAATGGACTCCTTCACTATCCCAATCAAACCAACATGATTTCCTCTCTATGATCATCATTACCAGGTTAATAAGGACAATGTACAAACTACAATCAAGACCAGGAAAAAAAATCTCAGAGAGACCCATCTGTCCTTTTTTTCTTTCTGGCAAGTTCAGCATGCACAGTTGAAGTTAGGGTGATGTACAGAAAATGAGGGAATTTTATATTTTTCTGCCATTTGAGTTAATTACAAGATTTTATTCTAGCTCTTAGCATTGAAAATGAGAACTAGAAGTGACTTAATTACCTATCTATCAATGATTAATTTTAACAGTTTCTATCCACAATACTGTGTAGTCTTTATGTATGATTTTCCCTTTGAATATATAAACATAGAAAAAAAGACAGGAAAGATAAATAGAAACTGTATGAATTATTGATGAAAGCATATAATTGTTCATCTTCCCACAATATTAGCATTTTTATATATACTTACATGCATACCTACTCATAAAGCTGCCTTTTTTTTATTTAAAAAGAAAAAAGAAATAGACTATTCCAACCTTATGCAAATTCCTCCAGATGACAGATAAGGGGGTTTTCAGAGGAAGTTGAAAACTGATTCTAAAATTTATATAGAAAATCAAAAGCCCAAGTGGAAAAAAAGGTCTTCAGAAATCAAGACATTACTAAACTATAATAATAAAAAAAAATAGGCATGGTATATTTGTTGAAAAGAACAAATTTACAATGAAATATAATAGAGAGTCAAGACCATTTTCTCTCACACATAGAAATTTGAAACACAGGGCCGGCCCGGTGGCGCACTGGATAGTGCACCGCTTGGGAAGTGCGGCGGCGCTCCCGCCCGAGGGTTCGGATCCCACATACAGACCGGTTCCCGCTCACTGGCTGAGCGAGGCGCGGGAGCAACACCGAGGGTTGCGATCCCATTGCCGGTCCCCGGTCCGGTACGGGGGCAACACTGAGGGTTTCGATCCGTTGCCGGACACGGAAAAAGACAAAAAAAAAAAAAGAAAAGAAATTTGAAACACAGCTGGCACTGTGGATCTCTGAGGAAAGGAGCGGGTAATCGATTAGCGGTGTTAGGATGATTGGATGTCTGTATGGAAAAAACTTAAAAGTGGATCCCTGCTGTAAGAAAATAGCTTAAGTGATTCATTTTCAAGAATAGCCTAGCAAAAGCTGCTCAACCAGCTTACAGGTATGAGAACCCCAGAGAATGCACATTCCCAGAAAGTCACAGAAACAGCATGTCACTTTTGAGAAATAACTTCTCAAGATGATGGCTGGTCACCAGCCCTTAGTTCTTCTCATTTCATGGTTCTTAACCCTGCTCAGAACTTTTTGTTGGGTCTTTTTTGGGAGCTTGTCTTGAATCCGTACCTTTCTGTCAGCAGGAAGTGAACAAGAAATACCTTATAAGGAAATAATGACACTTAGGCAATGTTCGGGAAGATTGTACATCCCATAGTACTCAGCCAGTGAGGAACTAGGGGAGGGACTTGTGCACTAAGGAATAAATTGCTCGATGTAACCATTTCGGGAGTGCTTGCCCATCAGACACCTGATCTTGCAAAACCGCCATTAAAGTCTTGCTTTGCCATACCTCGTGTCTCCATGACCATCCTTTGGCATTGGACAGGTGAGGGCATTT
This sequence comes from Galeopterus variegatus, assembly GCF_000696425.1. Lineage (NCBI taxonomy): Eukaryota > Metazoa > Chordata > Mammalia > Dermoptera > Cynocephalidae > Galeopterus > Galeopterus variegatus. The sequence goes on from NW_007726253.1 coordinate 468,282, forward strand.
CTCACATTGCCTCATACCAGAATCAATAAAAATTCATTTCAGATTAATGGAAGACTTAAAAGTGAAAAGCAAAACTTTAAAACTTTTCAAAAGACATCTTCTTACAAATCCTCTTATAAACACACGTGAGAGTTTCTGTTTACCTAGGGATGAGTTTAGTTTATCTTAAACTCATTGTTGTAGTCCATTTTGTGTTGCTATAACAGAAATACCTGTGACTGGGTAATTTATAAAGAAGAAAGGTTTATTTGGTTTACGATTCTGGGACAGCTGCATCCGGCATGGGCCTCAGGCTGCTTCTACTCATGGCAGAAAGTGGCAGGCAGCCGGCGGGTACAAGCAAATCACAAGGTGAGAGGAAGCAAGAGAGAGGGAGAAAGAAGGTGCCAGGGTCTTTTTAAGCAACAAGCTCTCGTGGGAACTAATAGAGTGAGAACTCACTCATCAATCCCCTCTGGCCCAGGGAGGGCATTAATCCATTCATGAGGGATCCGCCCCCATGACTCAATCAGTTTCCAACACTGCCACATTGGAGATCAAATTTCCACATGAGTTTTGTAGGGGACAACACATCCAAACTCCATCACTCGTCTTAAGGTAAACACATGCCTAATTTCACCAAGTCCTGCTAGGGTGCTCTCTAGAAGGCTGCACCAGTTTGAAATCCCAGCAGCAGTGCATGAGGGTTTCGGTCTCCCCTCATCTTTGCCAACACGTGTCATCACCCAACTTTTTTTTCTTTTTGCAATTCTGATGGGTGCAAAGTGATATCTCATTGTCTTAACTTCATTTCTGAGAATACTAAGGAACTTGAGCAAATACTTCCTGGCCATTTGAGCTTCCCTTTCTGTAAATTGCCTATCCATATCCTGTAGAGTATTTGGTCATTTCCCTTTAGAGTTTCCTGTCATTTTTTTGTTGTTGTTGATTTGTCATGAGTCCCTTCCAAAGTCCCTATATCAATCATTTGCTATTGTTCTAGCCACTGAAAAGATTTTTTTTTCAGTTGTTTCAACCTTCTGCTAGCTTTGTCTATGAGGACCTTAAGTGAACGAAACTCTTCACTTTCATGTGGCCATATTTGAAGACTTGAAAGTTTGTAGAGACGTTCTTTCCACCCCCATTTCTTCTGTGAAATGCCAGTTCAAGTCTTTTGCCAACTTTTCTATTGGGATGCTTGTCTTCTTTTCTACTGATTTTAGGAATTCTTGATATACAAGGGTACTTCAAAAAGTTCATGAAAAAATAGAATTAAAGATAATACAAATCTTTCCATGAACGTTTTGAAGACCCCTCGTAATATAGATTCTAATCCCTCTGGTGGGTGTTAAGCCCCTAACATTTCTGGTCTACCCTATGCCTGGGCTGAGTACACTCCTGTGCACAAGGAATGCTTAAGGTAGGAAGCCATGGGTATGCCCAGGAACTATCCATTAATGCTGGAGGTGACCCGGGTGGCTAAGGGTGCGGGTGAGGCCCCAACAGTATTTGCTTCATCCACTTTGTCCAGTATGAACATCCATCCCTTATTTAAGACTTCTCATAGCCTCAAGCCTCCTGTCATCTGGGAAACCTTCCCCAACCCACCTATCCCACCACTCCCTCCAGACAATTAGTTATTCCGTATTGCCACGGGACGCAGTACCTATTCATGTTTTGCAGTGTTTTATACCTGTCCATTGACTTGTCTGTCTCCTTCACTAGAGTGTTAGATCCTCAAAAACAGGCACCAAGTCTCATTCACCTCTGTTTTCCTAGTGCCCAGAAGAGGCCCTGGCACACATATTCATTATAACATAAGCTAACACTTGTCGAGCACTTACCGTGTGCCAGTGACCATGCTAAGAGCTGTGTGTATATTTCCTCACTTGATGTCTACAACAATCCCAGGAAGTAGTATGTTACCCTCGATGCCATGGGGTTGACAGAAACAAAACTCAAACAAATTTAACATAGGATTGAATTCATTGGCTAAATTAAGGGAAAATCTGGAAGTATGCCTTCAGGCATGACTGGATCCAGACTCTCTGAGAGCAATCAGGGTTCTTTCCCTTCATCTCTCTGCTCTGGTTCTCTCCACCTGGCTTGCTTTGCAAACAAGCTCTTCTACCCACAGGGAAGCTAGCTGTAAGCAACAGTGACATGTTAGCTTAGCAACCACAATGGGAAAAACCAACATTCCCTCTGACCCAGCAGAAAAACGCCTATACCTGCTGACAGGGAGTGGTGGCACAATGGCTGGCAGCCCACCAGGAGTTCTCCCCTAAAGCAACAAAGATAAAAGAAATGGGAAATTTTCCTGAACAGAATAAAACTCTGCTCACCATGACCCACCACAGGTGGGTATTGGTATTGTCCCATTGTATCAATGAACAAAGAGGGCACAGAGAGACGAGCTGCCTTGCCTAGGTACACAGCTGGTAATAATGGCAAAAGGAGGATGTAAACTTGGCCTAATGCCAAAGTCTGCACCCCTTGCCAGCCCATTATACCAGCTCTCCATGAGTTCTGGGATGGACGACAGCCCGGGATTCAGATGGCAAACAAGCCCAGTTTTGCAATCCATTCTGAGACTATGATCTCTGTAAGCTCAGATGTCCTCATCAGCAAAATATGGGCAATAAAATAATGTCTATTTTGTGGTAAGGATTAAATGAAACAATTTAAATAACATATTTAGCACAGGGCCTGGCACATAGAAAAAGCTAAATAAATGTTAGCTTCTATTATGAGTAACTGTTCACTGAATGAATAAGTGAGTGAATGGTACCTGGACTCTAACACAGACGTGCTGGGTGGTTCCCCACTCAGAGGGAAGACCCGGGTGCAAGGGTGGGAGAGGGCTTTGGGCCCTTGATAATCTCTACCACCACTCAAGCGCTTACCCTGAATATTTCTATTCTTTGAACTGGACTATTAACTGTTCTTAATTTTATGTAAAGTGGACATAAAAGCGTATTTTTGAATCTGTTAATATTCTCGATCTACAACTTAGCTCTAAGCAAGTTTCCCAGCCTACTCTCTCCCTCCATTGAGATGATTACCCGCAGCCCCTTCTACAAGGAATTCTAGAGACACAATGGGCTCCCAAGCTCTGTACAGCTGGGTTTGCAGTGAGCACAGTCCCCATTTATGACTATGTGTGCATGAAAAGCTTTGGAGGTGCCAAGGGCCATAATTAGCCTGGGAAGTCACCCAAGCTCTCCTAGCACTGTGGAGTCAGGAGTCTAGAAGTCCAGTTCCGGGCCTGGGCAGGGCTGGGGTGCGGTGCGTCCAGACAGGGCAGGAGACTCAAGACTACTTAGTGAGGTCTCTGATGGGCCTGGCAGGCTCATGGGGCACCATGACCCTTTTCCCAGTTGTAATTATACTTGGCCACATAAAGCTCTAGAAGTTGGGCTGGCCCGGTGGCGCACTGGAGAGTGCGCCGCTTGGGAGTGTGGCGGCGCTCCCGCCGAGGGTTCAGATCCCATGTGGAGACCAGTTCCCACTCACTGGCTGAGCGTGGTGCGGGTGCAACACCGAGGGTTGCGGTCCCGTTGCCGGTCCCCAGTACGGGCACGACACCGAGGGTTGCGATCCCGTTACTGGTCAGTAAAAAAGACAAAAAGGAAAAAATAATAATAAAAAAAAAAAAAAAAAAAAAGCTCTAGAAGTTTTCCGTGTTGAGTGGGCATACATTGTCCCAAAACATCCTTCGCTTTCCCTCAGATCCAGGAAACTGCTCTAAATGCCGAAGGTGACCCAAGGGGAAAGCACAGGGAAGGAGTGAACGAGTGGCTTCTCTGAGGGCTGGATGCGGTGGAAGGGGGAGGACATCTGATGGGGGGCCGGAGGGTATAAGGCAAATTTGCCCAAATCTACATTGGCCCCCCTGGGTATATGCTTGTATCTGTATGTGGCTGAGAGCTCCAGGTCCGGGTCACAGAGGACATAGGCTGCAAAGCACAGATATGGTTGCATGCAGGACACGTGATCCTGCCTCATTTTCCCCTCCTCTCCCCTACTTTTCCCACTTTCCCTCCCCCACCCCCATCCAAGCCCTCAGAGAAGTTGCTGATTCACTCGTGCTTTCTGGGGGTCTGACGATATTTGGACACCTCTGGATGCTCTAGCTGGAGTTCTGCCCTTCCTATGTGATCTTGGCCAAGTCAGTTCATGACAATAACCCACTTCGTGTGGAGTCACAAAGGTTGCCTATGCCTTGACGTCACCGAATCCTTCCACCAGGCTCCCTACACATGCATTCTCACATTCGATCCTCACAACAACACTGTGAGATACTGTTAGTGCACCCATTTTATGCCTGAGGAAACTGAGGCCTAGAGAGGTGGTGGGACCTTCCACTTGAACTGCAATTCAAGCCAGGTTCTACTAAACTCCAAAGCTCTTGCTCTTCCATAATCTCAGGATATAGAACAGGGGTTATCACTATCCCTACTGTAGAGACAAGGAAATGTGACTCAGGGACCTGTCAAAGCTTGTACATGTAGAAAGGAGCACAGCCAGGATGCAAAGCCGTTTCTTTTACCACCAACCCAATTGTCTATTTTGCCACCAAAAAATGAGGAGGCCTGAGTAGATGATCTGATAGGCTCCCTCCAAGTGAGATACTTTTTAACTCTGGGTCAGGGTGGAGAGGAGTTGGAAGGTGAATGGAGAAATAAAGAAGCTCCTTGGCCTCACTGCTGCTCTTCATACCTCCTGACTCAGGAAGTCCCAGGGGCTGCCCCAGCCCTGCCCTTTCAGCTGCATCCCTTCCCTTGGTGAAAGAGGGAAAGTCATTTGACAAACCAAGGTCTGTCAAGCCTTGGAGCTTGGACTCCTGAGATCTCACACTGACCCACCCAGTAGCTTCTGCAATGAAGAGCCACCCTCTACCGAGGGGCACCCACCCTGACCTCCCCATACTGACCCCCTCTGTCGACCCCTCACCCATCAGTGTGCCATCAGGGACAGTGGTCCCTAAAGCAGAGTGTGAAGCACACACGTGGGCAGTCACATCCTTCCACACAGGGACACACACTGGCACAGTCTTACACACCACACCCCCTGATCCCAAACCACGCGAGGGAGGCTCCTCTTCCTGACCCGGTCCTGCTTCCCGCAAGCCGCCGCCGCGCACCTGGGACACACCCCGGGGGAGGAGCTGCCGCCTCCGGGACCCAGCCCAGGCCGGCCGCGAGCTCCCATTTCTGCTCCTCCCGCTGCCCACTCGCCAACCCGCCCCGGGGACCGACATGGCCCAGAAGCGTCCCGCCTGCGCCCTGGGACCCAAGCAGGTCCAGCAGCTGCTGCTGTCCTCCCAGGAGGCCAAGAAGTCCGCGTACTGCCCCTACAGTCACTTCCCCGTGGGGGCCGCCCTTCTCACTTGGGAGGGCAGGGTCTTCTCCGGTAAGAGCGGGCGCCCCGGGGTCCCCTTCCCCCGCGGCCCAGGCAGGGGGCGTCAGAGGAGCGGGCGCAGGGACGAGCGCGTCTGTGTCCCGCATCCTGACAGTCGCCCCTGCCCCGCCCACGGCCCCGGACTGTGGGGATGACAGGGGCAAACGCTCCGAAAACTCGGCTGTGGCTTAAATCTAGGGGCTTTCGATTCTCGGAGGACTAGGATGAGGAAGGAAGTTGGAAGGGGAGGCAAGAAGGCGAGGCCATATCCAGAGCCTCGGTGGTCCCGGTGTGCTCGGGGAGAGGGTTAACACTTTCCCGCCTCCCGTGTGTCTGGGACTTCGCTGAGGTGTCCACACCTCTAACCCCTGACCTAGGTGCTATGCCCATTTTTAGATGAAGAAACTGAGGGCCAGAGAGGTGACATGACCCACCTAAAGTCAAGCCCTACTCTCTTCCCTCCACCCTCGGTGCTGGGGGCTGGCTGGGGGAGAAAGTGAGGAATCCACACGGGTGAATCCTTAGTGGGGTGCGGGCCTTGCAGAGGGTCCCGGAGGAGAGAAGCCAGGCAGGGCGTGGGAGCCCAGCAATGAGTGGCCGCCGGGGGAGGCGGGGTGGAAGGGAACCTGTGTCTACGCTAACCTGCTCCTAAGTGCCTTTTCTTTGGTTTGCTGGTTTTGGAGAAAAGCTCACTTGAACAAAAATTCAAACTTGTCTTTGTTAAGCTTAGGGGCATTCTCACTCAGGACAGGATGGCACAGGGTGTGGACGTGGCAGGCAGCGCCTATAGTGTCCCTTTGTGTTCTCTCTTGTCTGTTGAGGTTCTGTTGGGTTTCATGAGTCCCTGGGTCTCTTTGAGCAGGAGAAGTAACCTGGACTGAGTGCTAGTTTGTAAAAGGAAGGTGACTAATGCTATCCATTTAACCCTTACAACCCTGAATGGCAGAGAGGGAAACAGGCTCAGAGAGGTCAAGTACCCAATATCACACAGCTGGTATCGGAGCCCAGAGTTCCCCTGACTCCAGTCTGCTGCTCCGTGGGGAGTAAATGATCTCTGAGTGCAGTGCTAAAATTCAGGCCAGGCCTGGCCTGGCGGCTCTGATGAGTGTTAAACATTAAGCACCACTGCAGACAACTTGGCTGCAATGTTACAGAGCCCTGAATGTAGAATCAGTCACTGATTCTTTCAAATGCCTCCACATCCCCTCCAGATGGTACAGAAAGTTTCCCCCTAGGTGCTCCCAGCACCTACGCTGACCCCTCTTGGAGCTCTTACTACATGGTGTCCTCACTGTCCCTTTACATATCTGCCTCATCCCCTGGACTTTGCACTGCTGAGGGCAGGGGCTGTGTCTTGGATCTTTGTTCCATTGAACTTTTGCAGTTACTTAGCACCTGCCTGGCCCAGAGGAGGCACTCAGTCATTGTTGACTGATTGGATGAATGAAGGAGTGGAGCCTTGAAGATGAGGAAGTTTGGAAGGCAGAGGGGAGAAACAGAGGTGGGTGGTGGGGCCCAGCAGGTTGGGCCATAGTGTTTCCTGGCCTGGGGGGCCCACTGTGGTGGCCTTTCATACGTGTTTTCCAGCCTTGGGATCGGTGTCCTGCTTGGACAAACAGGCAGTCAGACAGCCCCAACACCCCTCCAAAGCCAGGGATATGCCACATGCCAGAATGCTCTGCTCTTTGCTTTTTTAAAAACCCATAAAAAATAAGGCACACCTTCTCTCATAAGTGACTCCTGGGAGCTCCTCTGAGTGAAGTCCATGCCTTGGTCATCCTTGCATTGATTATTCGACACATTTGCTGAGCACCAATTCTGGGGTGCCAGGTAATGTGCCAGGTGCTGGGGAGATTGCCGTGAGCAGAAATGACAGTTCCCACCCCCATGGAGGTCCCTCATCTTGCACAGGACCATGGCTCAAGGTGGGAGCCTCAACTAACAGTTGTGAAAGAGTGAATAAATGAGGTGAACGGATGTGTGTCCTGTTTAAATTGAAGGGAAGGACCTGGTATCACCAGAGAAAGGGTTGTGCACAGGGGATCTAGGGAGGCCCACTGGTGTAGAGAGAAAGCTCTGGAGTCAGGGTCTCCCGGGTTTGAATGCTGGTGCTGATGTTTATCAGCTGTGTGACCCTGGGCAAACCCTCCACCCTTCTGAGTCTCAGCTTGCACATTTGTAAACCAGTGATCCTAATGCCCGCCTTTCAGGATTGCTGTGAGCAGAGCTGGCATTCAGCTGGTATACTCGGCACAGCATGGTAATTTGTTGGTGTCTGTGTTATATGAGTCAATGAATCTGTTGAATCTCATCCCCAATTGTGAGGCTTTAAATGAACTAATATCTATAAAGCGTTTGGCACAGTTTCTGTCTCACAATAAGAATGTCACAAATGGCCTCTTCTACTACTACTATTATTAATGGCATTATTATCGTTACTATTATTATTATTATTACTTGGAGGCAGATTGTGGAGGACTTTTGAAGGCCAGGCAGAGACATTAAAATTTGATGAGGCAGGAAGGAGGGAGCCAAGGAATGTTATAGAGAAGAAGAGTAGCATAAAAGTGGTGTTTGAGGACAATTAGCCCGACAGGTACTCAAGGAGCAGAGGAAACAGTGTCAGTGTTCACTGGCCTGTCCACAATGTCATTACGGTGCCTGGCCTGTAATTGGTCCTCAGGTAGGGTTTGTTGAATACGTGAAAGAATGGCTTGGACTAGGACTGTGGCAGGTAGAGTGACGAGGAAGGAATGATCGGAGAGATTCTGTACAGGACTAATGGAGCGGGCCTGGGATGGGCGGTGTTAGAAATGAAGGAAAGGAATATCGTTCCAGGATTTCCAGCCAGGTGGACTAGGGGAATGCCGAGGCTGTGACTGAGTGGGAAGCTGAAGGCAGAGCTGTGTTGTGCTGGGGACATGGTGGGCGGGGACCAGCAGCAATATTAAAAGCCACGATGGGGTGAGCACTCCCTAAGCACTGGGCACGGAAGATCACCTGAAATCCCACTGCCACCTCGGGGAGTACGGTGAGCGTCCCACGGACTAGGCAGAGCGCTTTCTGTTGTACGTGTCAGAAACCAACTGGAACCAGAAAGGGCAAGGAAGATCTCGCCTCAGACCACCTGGATCCAGGAACTCAACTGCCACCATGCCCTTCTCTATCCTTCTGGGTGCTGGTTTCTTTCCCTTATCCTGCAGGGGGGCTTTCTCCAGGCATCGGGGAACATGAGTGCAGGCAGCCTCTGATTCTCACTCTTGCAGCCTCAAACCCAGCGAGGAAAGAACTCTACCCCACTGACTCCAGATGGAAAAATTCTAGAGAAGGGCTCTGACTGGTCCATTTCCAGTCACAAGCACATCCCTGAGCCAATTGCTGTTGTCGTGATGGGGAAGTGAGATGTATCTGTTACTATAAGAGGAGAAGTGGGGGTGCCAAGCAGACCAAAGCCATAGCCAGCACCCCCACATTTTATAAATGGGATAACTGAGGCTCAGTTTTGTCTGATTCCGAATGCCATGTGCTTTCTGCTGCCTCTTGCTGCAGGGGGAGGTGTGGAAGGGGCAGAGAGAGTTGTGCTGAGGAGGCGAGGGAGCGAGAGGGAGGGTGTTTACCAGAATTCCTGGATCTCCTGATTGAGATAGGAAGTGAGGTCAGGTGCACAAAGAGAGGGCAGGTGGCAGTACGAGGGAGCTTGGAGAGGAGGTGACCTCCAACAGCCTGAGGAAACCTGCTATGGCATCGTAGGGTGAATTGGAGATGATGAGGAGGCAGAAAGGGCACAGCTGAATTTAGACACTGAGTTTAGAGCTTTCTGAGGATCAGGTCTGCCCAGTTCTGTAACTTTCTCCAGCTGAACAAAAGACCAGCCTCCGTGGAGTTTCCACCCTCGGAAGCAGCTGGTGTCCCACCCAATTCAAAAGTAAGTCTGGCTGCAAAGACAGCCTTGCTGTCATGACCTCATAATAATAATCATCTTCCCTCTGTTACTCCTGACCCTAGCCAGGGCTTTCTGCCCTTAGAGATGGGCCACCCAAGATGGTAATTAATAACTACAACAATTACATTCTTAGGATGCACCGCTGGCTGGTGACATTCTGCAATTGCTTGTGGAGTGAACCAAGTGAGAGTTGCAGAAGGAGGAGGAGCTCACGGGTGAAGAAAGAACTGCTGGGGGAAAGGGAAGTGAGAACACAAAAAAGAGAGCTAGTACGGGGCAGAAAGAGGATTGGGAAATCAAAGAAAATGGGAAAGGGAAATGGAGTCAGCACTGCCTCATACATGACGGAGGTCCAGCCAGTGTTTGTGCAAGATAGTTGAGGGATGGGCAGAGAAGAACCATGGAGGGCCACCTCTAACCTGGGGTGCTGTGCAGGTGTCCCTGTCCTCATATGGGGTATACACCTGGCAATAAGACCGCCAGGAAGGATCTTGGGACAATGTCTAAACAAAGGATTTCTTGGCTGGGGCCGCTGCCAACTCTTTACCGGCACCACCCAAGGTATGGGAGAGTCTCCCTTCTTCAGTTCATGACCTTGGGACAGTGGTCTCTCTTTTCCTTTTTCTCCTCCTCCTGTCCTCTCCATCTGCCATTTAGGGAAAAAGCCACTTCACTGGACCAGCTATGATGTATTCTGGGAGGAACACAGCACATAAACGAAGACACATAAGGATATCCTGGTTGATCGCTGAATCCAGCTTGCCTTGGCTTAACGCTTTGGTCTTCCCCCCAACCAGCCCCTGCTCTTCTGATTCCTTCCCTGGGCTCCCTTTCTGCTGGAAGTATTTCCCTTCTGCTTGATACCAGCCCCCTTCTCTCTCCACAGCGGTTGATCAGTTGACTGACTCCAGGCCCTGCACCCTACTTCACAGCATCTCCAGACTGAATCAAAGCAGCTTTCTCCACCTGCTTCCATTCCCTACAGTCCTGCCCACACCACACCCACTTTCCCACTGTCCCCTCCACCTCCCAAGGAACATCAATTAGTCTTTTCCACTGTCACTCAAAAGTGACTTATTACAAAGATGAGCTTTACTAAAATCCCTCGACCTATAGCTGAGTTAGAAAATAATTCATACACAACATAGTGCGTTTGCAGTAGAGAGGGGTTTAGGAACATGGAGGGAGTGTGGAATTTCCTTAAGCACATGGACACGACATTTCTCTAGTCCAGTGATTCTCAAATGTGGTCCCAGATCTGCAGCCTCAGTAGCTTCTGGACTTGTTAGAAATGAGAATTCTTGGGCTCCAACTCAGACCTGTTGAATCAGAAACTCCCAGAATGGAGCTTAGAAATATGTTTTAAGAAGACCTCCAGAAGATTCTGATGCTGCTTGCTTGAATGTGTAAGAACCACTGCTCTGCTTTTTTTAGATGCCTCAGAAAAGAGAGTGGGTACCGTGCTCTCTTCTCTGAGCAGCTGGACCCAAATTGCCTCGTGAACGAACTTCTTTCCTTGCTGATATCTTGATAACTTCTGACCCGAGCCTTATGCACCAAACCACCTGAAAGCATGCGTCACTGAAATGCCAAGGAGAATAAGAACAGGCCTTTGTATCTGACAGGCCAGGATGTGCACCCTGGCCTCCTGCCACCAGCCTCAGCTTTTACCTTTTATAATAGCATCTGCCTTACCCAGCTGTTAAAAAGACTAATTGACATGATGCAGGTAAAGTGTTCCAGAGTGCCTGGCAGATGAGTGCCCAGTAAAAGAAAACAATTAGTAACAATAGCACTATCATCGTAGTATTATTTGATCCAGTCTTAATTATGGATTCATAACTTGGCAACATCCCAGCCTGTCTCTCGTGTGTGTTTCAGACTAAGCAAATGCAACACCAGGAATGGAGTTGGTGTGGTTGGTTTGCCTGGATAGACAACAGCCCGTCTTCTGGGCCTAGGGAAACAAAACAAAATTGTCTGTCCATTCAGGATTGAAGTACATGGCCAAAGGCTTCCTTCCTTTTATTCTTTTGTTTTGTTTTCTTTCTTTCCTTTTCTTTTTATTTAATTTAATTAATTAATTAATTTTTTTGGAGCAAGATTGGAATATTACGTTCGAACTTGCTAGACTTGCTAGAGGCCCCAAACACAGTTATTCCTTTGCACCTCAGACATCTAGCACCGAAGTGGGACATTCTATTCATTCAATAACAGGTGACCATCTTAGCTCCAGCCATGCTGTGGTTTGAATGTTTGCCGCTCCAAATCTCACAATGAAATTTAATCCCCAGTGCAACAGTGTTGGGAGGTGGGGTCTAATGAGAGGTGTTTAGCTCATGAGGGCTGTACCCTCGTGAAAGGATTAATGCCACTGTAAAAAGGGCTTGCAGGAGCAGCTTCTCTCTTTTTCACTCTCCTGCCATGTGAAGAACAGTGCTCCTCCCCTCCAGAGAATAAAGCATTCCAGGCACCGTCTTGGAAGTGAAGACTGGGCCCTTACCAGACACCAAACCTGCTATCACCTTGATCTTGGACTTCCCAGCCTCCAGAACTGTGAGAAATAAATTTCTGTTCTTTAAAAATTACTGAGTCAGGGCCGGTCCGTGGCTCACTTGGGAGAGTGCGGTGCTGATAACACCAAGGCCACAGGTTCGGATCCCATATAGGGATGGCTGGTTAGCTCACTGGCTGAGCGTGGTGCTGACAACACCAAGTCAAGGGTTAAGATCCCCTTACCGGTCATCTTTAAAATAAATAAATAAATAAAAATAAAAATAAAAATTGCCGAGTCTTCCATATTCTGCTATAGAAGCACAGAAAAGACTAAGATGGGCTGCTGTAACAAAATGCCCCTAGACTGGGTGGCATATACAAGAAACATTTATTTCTCACGGTTTCGAGGCTGGAAGTCCAAGACCAAGGTGCTGGCAGATTTGGGTGTTGGTGAGGGCCCCCTTCCTGGCTTGGCTACCTTCTCACTATGAACTCATGTGGAGGAGAAAGACTGCTGCTGCCTCTTCATCTTCTTATAAAGGCACTAATCCCATCGTGGGGCTCCACCCTCATCTAAAACTATGACCTCCTAAAGGCCCCACCTCCTGATTCTATTACATTGAGAGTTAGGGCTTCAATACATACATCTGGGGAGGACACCAACATGCAGTCCATAGCAGTAACTGAGAGCTCACTGGCTTCACTGTTCCAGGCCCTGGGCATACCGCAATGTGTGGCATAGACAGTCTCTGCCCTCAGGAGGTTTACACTGTAAGAGAAGAATTAGATAATAGAGACATTTATTCAAGAGTGTTAAGTGCTATGAAGAAATTTAAAGCAGGAGGTGGTGGAGGGAAGAAGCAATTTTAGATGGGTGATCAGATAAGTCTTCTCTGAGGAGGTGACATTTGAGCTGGGACCTGTTTAGGATGAGCCATGTGCATCTAAGGGAAAGAGAGGTCCAGGTAGTGGGAATAGCCAGTGCAAAGGTCCTGGGGCAGGAGCATACTCAGCACCCTTGGGGCGCAGCTGGAAGGCCAGCAGGCCTGGAAAACAGAAGAAAGTGAGGTTTAAGCGGTAAGCAGGTTGGCACCAGATCATGTAGGGCCTTGTAGTTGTGGAAAGGATTTTAAAGTGCCTGAAGGACAGAGACAGGACCACTGTTCCACCTTGTTAGAAGGGGCAGAGGGTTACATAGTCCTACCACCCACAAAGCCTTGACTTTCATGCAATTACAGCAGTGGCTAGCAGCTGCTGAACACTTACTCCAGGCCAGGCTTCGTACTATGTGCTTTACACAAGTGATCTCAACTCATACTCATGAGAGCCTATGAGGGAGACCCCATCATCACCATTTACAAATGAAGATACTGAGCCTCAAAGAGATTTAATCCCTTTCCCAAATTCTCAGAGCCAGTTGGGCAAAGGGTCCCAGGGCAGAATAGAACCTAAAAGAACTTCTTTCTACAAAGCACTGGTTGAATAGTGGGGAATGTGAATGCACTCCCTCCTAAAACAATCTCTCTCTCCTTAACTGGCCTGTTGAAATGTTCTACATGCAATAAAGGAAGATTTCTCTATGTGAGGCCTTTCTGAACTTCCCACACTAGACACATGCAATCGTCCTGAGAGACCAGGCCTTTCACAAGCATGGCAATTTGCTTTAACAGTACATCAGAGAAACCCAAGATCTATGTGAATCATGTCTAATGGAAAAAGTGTCAGGCCTGAGTCAGGAACAGAGCAGGGCAGGCTGAAAGTACAGGGCTTTGGGGTTAATAGACTGGGAGTTAGGTTGGCAGGAACTGTAATCAGGGAGAAGCAGAAGTCAAGTGTAGGAAGGTCAGTGGAGGTGGGAGCACTGGGCAGGTATGGGCAGGCAAGTGTGGTGTCATTTCAGGTGGGGATCAGGAAACTGGCTGGGGAGCTAAGGTGGGGGAGCAAGAGAGACTCATTTACTAATTCAACTTTCATTGACTTAGCAGAAAGACTGAGCAGTTGGGGGCCAGTTATCTCTGTTATAATAACCAACATTTTAATATGAGCAAATGCTGAGCCAAAGTAGGCATTCAGTAAATGCTAACCACTACTTTCAGGGTTCGAATCCCTAATTGTTTCCTGTCCTGTATCCCAACCCTATTTACTGATTTCTGTATGGCTGCTGATGGAAATACACATGAACCATTTCAGACATAGGAGGGTGTGCTGGCTCATAAAACTAAACTGTGGGAAGAGCTGCAGGGTAGCCGGGCCTCAGGGGCAACTGCCACCAGGCCAGTCTCCCTTTCAGTGCAAATTTCTGTATTAGTTAGGTATGGATTACACTGCTGTAATGAAACGATCCCAAAATACAGTGACTCACAATAGAGTCCTGGTTTTCTCTCACATAACAATTCAGAGTAGGCAGCTGGTCCAGGGCAAATAGGCAAATGTGCTCCATGAGTCGACTAGAGTCCCAAGTTCCTTCTCTTATGTTGCTTCTCCATTCCTATGACCATAAGCCACGTGTCAAAGCTGTCCCACCCCATCACCTCTACCATCCAGGCTGTGGAAGGGGAAAAGAAAGGAAATAATAGGCAAGGAATCACCTAACAAAAAATGTGATCCAGAAGTTTCCACATCACGTTGAGCCACTTCCCATTGGCCACAGCTTGATCCCATAGCCACACTAGCTGCAAGGGAGTCTGGGAAATATCATCTTTCATGGAGTGGCCATTTGATCAGCTGTATTGGGATGGGGAGAAATAGGAAATGAATACTAGGGAACAATTAATATCTCTGCCTCAAGGAGAAAGGCAAGTACAAAGAGTGACACAGACCACATCTTGGTAGTAAGAAGAGAGCTCAGCTCCCATGGTCATTTGTTCATGGCCTCACCTCCATGAAAATGGGTTTCTTAGTCAGCCAGTCTGGCTATGCCAACGTTTTGTCTCCCAGGAGCAGCCCCATATCATCCTCGCCCAGGAACACCCCTAGAGGGACACTAGGGAAGACTTCCTTACTAAGGGCTGGGCCACCTTAGTGGCTCACCTCCCTTTGGAGGCCCGAGGATTGCCTTAAGGCTTGTGCAATCACAGGCACCTTCTGCAAAGTTTGGGCATGTTTTGTTTGTTGGTTAGATTGGTTAGTTAGTTTTGACAGTTTGTTTTGCAACACAACTCACGTAAAACCCTGGCTGAACTCTGACAGCCAGAAACCAGCATCAAAAATTTTGTCCAGCCCAAACTTTGAATCAGGACCTGTCTTAGTCTGTTCAGGCTGTTATAACAAAATACCATAGACTAGGTAGCTTATAAACAACAGAAATTTAGTTCTCTTAGTTCTGGAGGCTGGGAAGTCCAAGATCAAGGCACCAGCAGATATGGTATCTAGTGTGGATCTGCTTTCTCTTAGATGGTGCCTCCTTGCTGTGTATTCACATGGTGGAAGGGGCTAGGAAGGTCTCTGGGATCTCCTTTATAAGGGCACTATCCCATTTATGAGGACTAGACCCCGTCATTAGGCTCTCATGACCTAATCACCTCCTCAAAGGCCGCACCTCCTAATAACCTCCACCTTGGGGGTTAGGATTTCAACATACGAATTTGGGGGGTACACAAGCATTCATATTCTAGCAGGACCCACCCCCAGCTTCGATGACCTGGGGGGCTCTGCTTACTTTCTTAAGCTTCAGCATCTCCCTTGGCCTTGACCTCGGCAGGGGTGGTGAGGCTGCTTAACCTGCCCTGTTATGCTGCCGCTGCTCCCAGGCTGTGGAAGAAGGAGACATTGAGTGAATGAAAACGAGAGGTTTGGGGGAAGGGCCACTAGAGTAGGTCAAAGAATCTACCACCCCTGCAGAGGTCAAGGCCAAAGGAGATGCTGAGCTTTAAGAAAGTAAGCAGATCCCCCAGGCTATGGAAGCCTGGGGATGGGATCTTGCTATAGTCTGAATGTTTCTGTACCCTCCAAATTCATATGTTGAAATCCTACCCCCCCACCCCCCACCCCCAGAGTGATGGTATTAGGAAGTAGGGTCTTTGGGGAGGTGATTAGGTTCTAAGAGACTAATGAGGGGGACTAATCTTCATAAGAGTCTTCAGGTCAAATTGCCATCTCCTTCTCCCCACCTTATTGAGAGTAACTGGTCCCTCCCTGTACTGGAAGGGGGCAAGTCTCATACTCAACATGTGCAGTAGGAAGTGGTTTTGCTGCACATACCACTGGGCTCTCCTCTCTTCTCAGGGTGCAATGTAGAAAATGCCGCCTACCCACTGGGCATCTGTGCTGAACGGACTGCTATCCAGAAGGCTATCTCAGAAGGGTACAAGGATTTCAGGGCGATTGCTATTGCCAGGTGAGTGAGAAAGCCAGGTCAAAACAGTATTTGTTCATCTTCCCAGTCAACATCCTCAGGCACCTGTTATTCACTCATTCATTCATCTGACACGTGTTTATTGTGCACTTTCTATGTGCCAGGTACTGTATAGGACCCTGGGCTGAGTACTGAGGATAAGGAGATAAGTAAGAAATGGACTCTGCCCTTGGTGAGCCTACAGAGCAGGTAAATAGCCAAGGCAACTCTAAAACAATGGCAGGTGTGGTCTTCTTGCAACAACACAAAGTACAGCAGAATCCCTAGAAGGTATGATAGAAAGGCACCTGGTATAGACTCTCCTGCCACCACCCCATTTTACAGCTGAAGAAACTGAGGCCTAGAGAAATGAGCAACTTTCCTGGGAGTAAGTGGCAGAACCATGACAAAACTCAGGTCCTAGAGTCCCCCTCCAGGCTCATTCCATTGCAGCATGCTGTGCCAGGAGCTCAAACACCTTTCCCTGCTGTCCTTAAGCTGATGCTGGGATCCTGAACCCACTGCTCAGCACTTACCTCTAGGTGCCTGAGCCAGGATATAGAGACAAGCTGGTGGATGACAGCCAGATGAACACCGGCTAAGCAACAAATGAGATGCTAGCCCAGGTTCTGGCTGAACAAGAGCCCCAGCTAACTCTCTCTGCATGCCCCAAACACAAAGCTCCTAGTTTCCATGTGCTTACCCTCAAAGGGAGCAGGCCTAGTTCTTGTTGGACCTGGACCCGGACTCAGTGGTTTCAGGATTCAAACATATGAATGAGCTCCTTTGGACCCCATTAATTTAATGATTTAATGGAGAATTACTCTCATGTGTACCTTTGCATTGTCTATGAGAGGGAGTTTTCTTAGCAAGTTAATGGTACAAGGAAAATTACATGGGAAATACTTAATCCGCCCAGAAAGAGGCTGCATGGCTAAGCAGGTGTGGGTCTTTAGGGACATCTGGCTGCATGGGTCACATATTATGGGTGGATTATTTCTTCATTGTGGCTGAGCTGCAGCACCTTTCTGGCAGGAATGCAAAGGCTTAGAGCAAGGCCAATAGGGCCGTGCACCAGAAACAAGCCCGTGTGTCTTTTCCGAGATCCTAAACTTGGCCTCGGCCTGGCCTTGGAGTGGTCCAGCTTTTTCACGGTTTGTTTCTGAGTAAGTGGAGCGAAGGGTGCACTTACACAGAAGGGGCCCAGCTTCCAAGGGCTATGACCAAGGTCTGTCCTGCTTCCCTTCGGCTTTGTGAAGAATAATTGAGGCCCTATTGGGAACATTTTGTACAGATGAGCGAAGATCAGGATGTGAATTGCACTTCATGAAAAAAAAAATGGGGAGAAATAATTCAATTTCAAAGCCGATCCAAGAAAATAATGATATTCTGGGGAAAAAGAGGCCAAAGTCAATAAAAGGGTAATGGCGCAGTAGCCTCGCTCTGTTTAGAATTTTCCAAATAAAAGGCTTTTTCTCTCGGTCATTATCTACTTTTAAACATGACTGAGTACTGCGAGCAATGATCAGCAAATGTTCCTATTTACTCAAAACCTGCACTTTTCAGCACCCAACTGCTCTACTCTGCATATTCAGCCTGCACCAGCATCCTCAAGCCAGAAACGCAGTCATTATTGTGCTAATGATTTGTTAAATTGAGAGCGTGGATTTAGAGGATGAATGGGAAATGCCAACCCCCTTGTTAACGCTGGATGCTGGACGGGTCTGATCAGTCCAAGAGAGCCCCCCTGGGATCTCTAAGGATGGAGATGTGTGTATCTGCAGAGCCTAGAATGGAACTTTGCTCACGGAGAGATAACCTTGTCCCACTGGGGTCCCAGCTGCTGTCATCAAAGTCGATAGGTTTTCAGCCTGTCAAGTCTGATAAGCAGAGCTTCAGTGTGTGACCAAGGTCAGCACAAACCACAGAACACCATAAATACCCAGCAAAAGGCAGGACAGAGTGAAGGGCAGGGGAGAGGCAGGACGGGGGAAGTGTGAAGAAGTGTCCTGATGCAGCCAGCACGTTCTGGCCTTTAGTGCTTGCTCCTGGCAGGAATGTTGAGTAAAAGTGAAAAGCCCAGCCTCCATAGTAAGGGAGACCCAGTTCCAAACCATGCTCCACCATCAACCTCGGCATGTTACTCACACCCTGCGAGCCTGGCTTTTCATCTGTGAAATGCAGAAGAGAAGAGTAACACGTACCTATTGGGCTGTTGTGGAGATTCATGAAATGATTTCTGTAAAGTGCCTGGCACAGAATATGTTATAAATTAAAGTTATTGTTTTAAAGTTATCGTTATTACTTCTGCAAGCTGCAAAACTGCCAAAGGCAGCGTGTACAGATTCTGGGTTCAAATCCTGGTTCGGTCTCTTACTAGCTCTGTGACCTGGGCAGATCGCTTCGCCTTTCAAGATCTATAACATGTAGGTAGTAAGAGTACCTGCACAGCCCTACCCCTTACAGGGTTGTTGGGGGATTAAATGAGCTAATGCATGTAAGGTCCTCAGCACAGTGCCTGGCACAGAGAAGCGCAACGTGAGTGTAAGTCACTGCTATTATCGGGCTGTCTCCCGGCTCTCAGAGCTATGCCTCCTGGATGCACCACCTTGTGAGTTTTGGTGGTTGAACCCCAGGTCAGATCCAACTTCCCAGTGGAACGCCTGTTTTTACCCCCTAGAAAGCCCTAATGCAGGTCACCTTCTCTAAGGAGCTATCCACTGGGTAGTGGGCCATGCATGCCACGAGACTGAGAAATGAAGTGGTGAGCTCGGCAGGGGCCAGACCATACAGGGCCTTAATAGCCAGGGAAGAGGCTGAATTTCACTCAGAGCACCTCTTCCACGGCCCTAGCCACAGTCCGCCAGTGTGACTGGTAAGGTCCCCGAAGGCAGAGATTCTCCACTTGGTGTCTGCTGCTCCTTTCCCATGCCTGCCTGGCATAGAGCAGGCTCTTGGTCAACACAGGTGGGATGAAATAAGGAAGAACACTAAGTCCAGCCTCCAAGAGCTTACAAGAGGCCCCTGGTGGCAGCAGCTGTCACCTGGTCATTGCAGGAGTTGACTTGGCTCAGTGGGCATCCTGCGCAGGGGTCCCCACCCTTTCATGTTCCCTGGGCTTCTCTTCTGAAGCTGGAAGCATGCTCAGAGAGGACCCCAGCTTTCCATAGAGGAGTACCATTCTTTGACTGGATCCCCACATATAAAAGTTAGTTGTCATGAGGATTAAATAAAATAGCACCTCATCACTCTCTGTCCCCTCAGTGCTTTATTCTGTTCATAGCATCTGTCTCTATCTCCACCCGACACATGGTTTTAGTTGGTTGGTTATCTGGCTCCCCTCACTAGCCTATAAACTCCTGAGCACAGTGCATTTCATCTATTTTGTTCACTGCTGTATCCCCAACACCAATGACAAGGCCTGGCACATAGTAGGTGCTCAATAAATATTTGTGGCTAGAAATGAGACAATGAATATAAAGTATTTTGCAGGATGCCTGGAACATTCTAGGCACATATTAAACAATATAACAATTATTGTTAATATATAATAAGATGAATTATAAAATAGTACAAAGAGCATATAGTATATAATAAAACTGTATATGATTAAGTACTAAATTTATGGCAGAGCTTTTATGTGTAAGGGAATAAATGTCCAGTAATCAGTACAGGCAATAACAGTATGTGGACAGCATTCTAAAGTTTACAAAGCCTCTTGTACACCTTATCGCGCTTTATCTTCTACCATTTCTACAAAGTAGATGATGTTATTATGCACATTTTACAGGCAAAGAAACAAACCTTGGATGGGTTAAAATGACTCAGTCAATGTCACACATCCTTAGCAAAAGGAGGAACCAACCAAGAACCAAAATTTAAATCCTATGTTTTTCCAGACGTATTACAAAGTGTTGGGCCCAGAGGAGCCAGGATGGTGGTGGCTGCAGTTTAACCTCTGCAGGTTCCTACGGTTAAACACACCTTCTTTAAGCACCATGCTTTGTCCTGCTCAGAGCTGGGGGATGCCCTGTAGGTGTCCAGACTCTCACAGGCAGCCCCTGGTTGTCAGCTTCTCTTCTCCAGGCTTTCTCAGATGCAAGGAGCCCATTTTCCCCATTGATTCACATGCCTTCTTTTATGCCTCAGGGCCTTTGCACATCCTATTTTTTCCTTTGCCTACAACACAGAAAAACCCCAGGCTTTGGAATAGCATCTCTGTTACTTTATCTCACTGAATCTGTTTCCACCCATAAAATGGCCATTCTGACATCCA
Organism: Galeopterus variegatus; assembly: GCF_000696425.1. Classification (NCBI taxonomy): domain Eukaryota; kingdom Metazoa; phylum Chordata; class Mammalia; order Dermoptera; family Cynocephalidae; genus Galeopterus; species Galeopterus variegatus. The sequence continues at coordinate 488,712 of NW_007726253.1, forward strand.
GGTTGTTCTGAGAATTAAATGAAATAAGGTATGGTAAGGGCCTGGAACTTGGCATATAGTAGGTGCTCACTAAATGGTGACTTATGAGTTCTACACTTCCTCCAAGGACAGGGCCAAATGCCACCTCCTCTATAAAATATTCTCTTACTTCATAAGCAGGGATTGTCTCCCTCCTACTGTGTGTGCTTACTACATTTTGTTTAAAATGATAACTCATCTAGTTTTCTATGTCACCCACTGGGCTGAGCCATCTCTTGAAGGACAGAGACAAATTCTCAACCTTTGGGGTGTCGGTGACAGTAAGTGCTCACTAAACGTCTATCAAATGCACTAACGAGAACAACTTACCCATGGCCTTGCCTTGTGGCAGTGTGGAAAGCTGTCACGTCGCCTTCTCAGCCTCTAGGACACAGCACGTCTGTGAAATAGAAACTGCCTGATGGTGGTTGACCTAATCTGGAATGGGGCAGGGACTTAGTGCCTGAATCTTAGCAATTGTCCTCTTGCCTTGGGGAGAGACTGATCTGAGTTTGATTCTCTGTTTCCCCAGTGACTTGGAAAATGATTTCATCTCACCTTGTGGGGCCTGCAGACAAGTCATGAGAGAGGTAAGCAACTTCCTACAACAGCAGAGTTGAGCGGTTACAACAGAGGCCATATGACCTGCAACACCTAAAATATTTACTGCATGGTCTTTGATAGAAAACCGTTTGCTAACCCCTGCTTTAGATGGCCAGGAAGGGCCTCTCTTGCAGATGACATTTGGGCAGAAATAATGAGAAAAGACAAGACAGACAAAAAAGTCTAGAGAAGGAGATTTCCAGGCTGGGGAACCAGCAAGTTTCATGCTCAGATGCTTGGTAAGTTTGATAAGTAGCAGGAAGGCCAAATGGGCTAGGGCATGAGGGGGTTGGGGGGGTCACGGGGAGTGACAGGATGTGAAGTCAGAAGGGTGGGCAGGGCCAGATCACAAAGGGCATTGTAGGCCATGGGATGGAGGGTATATTTTATTCCAAGAATAAAGGGAACTGAACTGTACACTAAAGAATGGTTAAAATGACAAATTTTATTTCATGTATATTTTACCACATTAAAAAAAGTTGAGAAAAGAAGAGATTAAAAGGAAGCCATTGGATGTTTTCAAGAAGGGACTTAAGGGATCTGATATACTATTTACAAAAGGCATCTTGATGAAAGACTTCGCAATTTCTTCAACTCTAAAAACAAAGGGGTGGTTTAGATCATAGGTTCTTTTTTTTTTTTTCAAAAGATGACCGGTAAGGGGATCTTAACCCTTGACTTGGTGTTGTCAGCACCACGCTCAGCCAGTGAGCAAACCAGCCATCCCTACATAGGATCTGAACCTGCAGCCTTGGTGTTATCAGCACCGCACTCTCCTGAGTGAGCCACGGGCCGGCCCTTAGATTGTAGGTTCTTAATCTGGGCTCAGTAGAAGTCTTTTATGTTTGTGTGTACATTTGGAGGAGGGGGAATGTCAATAGCTTTCATGGATTTTCAAAGAGGCCTATGTCCTCCAGAATTCCAAAAGATTAAAGCCACCAGCTTTGAGAATCCCAAAGACCCCTGAGCTCTAACATGGTATCATCAGCCCCTCTAAATACAGCATCCTGTTTGACACCCACCCCAAGCCAACGAGGGAAGTTCGTGCCATAATTCCCATTTCCAGATGAGGACTCCGAGGCTCAGAGAAGTAGCATGACTTATGGAGGGACCCCCAGCCAGCCAGTGGCAAGCTGGCGACCACAGCCAGTTCAGGCTGGTTCCACAGCCCATGCTCCACAACGCTGTCTCTCTGCCTTTATGGTTTTATAAACTGGACAAAATTATTTTCAGCCATGGAGGAAACAGAATAGTACTTTGCCATGTGGAAGCTGCTTGTTCCATTGGGGTTTCTGCTTTTGGAGTGGTTTGTATTTTGGGGACGAGGAGGTTGTTCCAGCTTTGTTTTTGTGCCTTAAGGTTTCAGAGCACCTGGAGGATGCAAACACCTCCATCTCCCTTCTGTTCTTGCTAGGACTGCAAACCAGACACAGTTCCAAAATCCAGATGAAAAATGCTGCCATGAAAGCACTGAATTCACACTACGAAATTCATCTCAGGTTAGAGGGGCAGAACTAGCTGCCCAGCACAGTGGCAATGTCTGAGGTCATATTAGGAAGCCACGACAAGGTGCCAAGTCCCTGGCTCTCAAGGCTCCAACTTGGTGAAATTGCTCATTGCTGTTTTCCCCAAACAGATCAGTGATTGGCAAATGAGAGAAGGCAAAAGAAAAAGCTGCAGGAGGGAGAGGTGAAACTGAAACCAAAATGCGAATAATAAGAGATGAGGCTTGGGAGCCAGGGACCTGGCACTTAAACTCGCCTCCGCTCAACTTTGGTCCATACCCTCAGGCAGAGCCTGCCAAGCAGAAAAATTTCCTTCCTTGAAACATTAATTCTAAAAAAGCTAGAAGATTGATTGTGCCTTGTAATAACTTAGGGATTCAGACAGAGGCATGGAAGAACAGCAAGCTGCAAACCTGAGTGGTCACTAGCAACCAATATAATCAATAAGAATGGCTTCCATCAACTGAGCACCTACTATGTGTCAGGAATTGCACGTAGATGCTTTACACAAATCATCTCTAAATCTCACAACACCCAGCCAAGTAGAGCCTGGGTCTGTTCACTCCACCTCCAGGGCTCTTTCCATGATGCCATAGCTGATTTAGCTTTCTGCCCACCTCCCTGCCTAGTACATTTTCTCATCTCTAAAACCAGGTCAAGACACTGAATCCCAAAGAATTATCATTCCCCCAGGGTCACACAGCAAGTAAATGGTGCTCCTCCGTAACACAGGAGAAAGATCAGGAGACATATTTGTCTTTACTGACTTTACCCTGCTAAGCCTCAGTTTCCTCATCAGTAAAATGGGCATAATAACAGCACCTACCTCCAAGGATAGAAAATGGAATGACGCATGTGCAATATCTGGTGTGCAATGTAGCAGGCAGGCAGCTTCTCCTGGTGTGGGGAGTAAAGGAGATACTGTAAGGGAAGCAGGTATTAGTTGTCATTTGTCATAGCAGAAGGGGACCTGGCTCTGGGGGTTAGATAGTGTCCTTATAAAGCCCTGAGAGAGCTTTAATGGAGCATTTATTGCCTGTTAACAATGTGCCATGCATTGTGCTGTTTAACAGCATCCTTTCATTTGCTCCTCCCTTAAGCTCTATGAGCTAGGTACAATTATTGCCATTCCCATTTTACAGATGAAAAAACTAAGGCACACAGAGGAACATTAGACATAAGTGGTAGAGCCAGACTTAAGCCCAGGTCCACCCTAACCCCTCAGCCACACTGCCTCCCTCATACTGGCTTTGTCTCTTTTCCAGTTTGGCACCAACTGGGCTGTGTACATGACCAAGCCGGATGGGACGTATGTTGTCAGTACAGTCCAGGAGCTGCTGCCTGCCTCATTTGGGCCTGAGAACCTGCAGTGAAGGCTGGATCACCTGTGTCCCACTGCCTGGGAGAGCCTGGGATCCCCCAGGGTTTTCTCACAGGCCTGGGGACACCTGCTGAAGGAGCCCCAACCCTGCAGGGGCTGGGCAGGGAGAACTTTTCCAAATTACACTCAAGCACTATGGTCTTCTGTTGAACTGATAAAGGGTTTTGCTCCAGCCTGGGCCAGAGCCCCTCCTTGCAACCCACCTCATCCTCCCTGGGATTCAGAGCACCCTGCCCCTTCCTTTCCTTCCTGTGGGCCCTCTTTAAAATTCCAGCCAAGTCTGGACAGCTTTCCCATCAGCCTTCCCAAGGTTCTATCCTGTTGCGGGCAACTTTTCTAATTATAAACATCACAGAACATCCTGATTCAGAAGAGCATGTCTTTGCCCTGTCTCTGTCACTGCTTGCAGCCCTTAGGAGGGACGAGAGATCTGTCTCTATAGAAAGACCTGGACACTTTTCGCTGGGAGGGGAACCGTGTACCTTTTCATGTGGAGAGCTGAGTTTTCAGGCTTCTTGCTGCTGTGTTCTCTAGATGGGAGGCCTCCCCCACCTTGGCTGGGCCTAACTGCCGATAACCATTTCCAGAATGTTTTTGGCTCACGATAGACCTGAGCACTGGATGCCGCCCACCCTCGTGGTTGTGGCTGAGAGATTCCAAAGTATGAAGGGGGAGGCACGGGCTTGTGCAGACAGCGTAACAAAGGCTCTCCCAGGACCCACTGTGCATCGGATACTTTCGTGTGTGTTCCTTTTTATGTAAAGTGCTCAACAGTCCTGTGACGTGGGTATCTTCCCCTTCTTACAGATGAAAGCACAGGCTTCAGAGAGGTTGAGGAACTTGCTCCAAGACTATGGCAAAGCTCAGAGCAGAATCCAGGTCCCTTAACCCCCACGATGATCCAGAAACATTCCATGCTCTTTGCCCTGCACTATGCTGAGGTGTTTAACATACTCCTCAAAAAGTTCTTTGCAAAATAGAATTAAAGATAATACAAATTTTTCAATGACCTTTCTGAAGTACCCTCACATATAAACTCACTTAGAACTCATTTATCAAACTCAGCTTTACCAATAAACAAGTCAGAGCTCAGAGAGGTTAAGTCACTCACCCAAAGTCACACAGCTAACATATGGCAGAGCTAGAATTTGAACGAGGTCTGTATTATTCCAAGTATTTTTTTCCCTTTCTACACAGCTGATGTCCTTATTTACTGAGTATCTTTCAGTTGTCAGATATGCTAAATACTGCAGAGAGAAAGATGTATAAGAAGCAGTCTCTGCCCTTGATGAACTCACAATCTGACAGGGAGAGAAACGTGTAAACACGCCTAATGCACGGAAGTACACACTGTGATCCAGACAGTCTCAAGTGTAAGTGGGCACGGTGGGGGGCATGCTGCTCTCTGGAGTGTGAGGAGGGTCAGGGAGGGGACTGTCTATTTCGTTGGTGCACTGGTTATCACACACTCTCTCACACACACACAGAATTAGGAAGGTCAAGACTGAATAAGGGAAGGAGCCGGCCCTCTGGAAGGGAGATGACAGCTCTGAGTGTCCTTCCAGGAGGAATTGGCCTTGGGGCTGGCTAGGTAGGTGTGGTAAGAATAGAAAGTTCTCCTTTTCCAAGGCAAGCATGTACCTGGGGACACAGGACGAGGACAGGTAAATCACCCTACCCTGGAAGTCCTTTCCACCTGGATCTGGAGCATCTGCAGGTGCTGCTGAGAGCTCGGCTTCTCCACAATACACTTCAGACCTACCTGCTGCCGTGTTGGGAGACAGTAAAGTTATCCCAGCATTGCTGCGTGACTCAAAACTCCACTCTGCCTTTCTTTATAAATAGCTTTGGGGGCCTTCAGCACACTTCTGAATATTCCAAACAAAAATGGCAGAGAAATTAAAACAGTGGCGGAGGGGGAGGGGCGGTGGAGGCTGGAAGAAAATATGCCAAGATGTTAACATCAGCTAATATTCTGCTGTTGGAGCTCCTGCCCTGCTGTCCTGAACCCCTCCCCGAGTCCTTTGCACATCCAGGGACTGTAGACCAGATGGAGACTGTACTGCTGGCCTCCCCTGAGAGCCAGGCGTGGGCCCAGGAAAGGTGACATGTGAGGTCCGGGCTGGGTCTCCTTGGCTGCTGCCGTGGGAGGTGGAGAAATGGTGATGGGGCCATTCAGGGACAGGTCACAAGGGCACAGGCTCTCGGGATCTCCCCAGGCCACTCCAGGCATGCCCCACTTCTCTTCTGGGCCAACTCCTGCCTCTAGGGATGTTTGCACTGCCATGCTGGTCAGCACTGCCCACCCCACCCTCTCGATGACAGCCAGGCAGGGCACTCTGCCTTCTACCTCCTGGTGCCCCCGTGCTCCACCTGTGTGTGTATGTGGGGGGGTGGGGACTAAAACAGTTTCTTATTAACTGGTATCTATTTTGAGGATGGGGACAGCCAAGACTCCTCGGGCTCTCAGGAAAGGACATTTCCTTATTTAAAAAGGAAAATGAAGACCACAGAGGGAAAAAAAATTTTTTTGAGCCAATGGGGGTATTTTGAAGGTAATTTATGTTCATTCTTTCCAACTCTGTGTCGCCTATTACCTTTGTGGATGGAGGTGCATTTTCTTTTTCCAAATGTAAGCTTTCTTGTGCACTGTGCCTGCTTCGTGCCTCCCCAACCTAGAGCAGCCTGGCCAGGCAGAATTCAGGCTCAGTGGGGACAGTTGCTGTGGCCCTGGAGGGCCAGCGCTGGCTATGCTCAGCCCACAGCTCACTCTTTCACTCACCCACTTTCATCCCCTCGGTCCTCGCACCAGCTCCTGCCCCTGGCACTGAAGACTACAGGCTCAGGGCAGTGGAACAGCACACTCAGGATCTCTAGGGCACCCGGACTCCCGCCCACCTGCCTCCTGAGGTCTCAGTGCGGAAGGGCAGGTACAGCGATCTCCAAAGGCACAAGTGAAGCCACCAGCTTCAGCCCAAAAACCAGGAGGGGAAACAGCTGGGGTGGCAGGAACCAACTTGAAATGCAGCTCACCCAGGGCTGTATCCTTAAGTGAAGTACCAGGCCAGTCCTCAGGGTGACAGTGGTCAGGACTGAAGGGTGGACAACATGGCCTAAGTGTGGCTCCCCAGACCCCATGGTCCCCCGGCCTCCCAGGTGCCCGCATGATGACCCTCAGGTGGCAGTGACCCTGCTACTGGGCAAGACATTTCCTTCCACTGAGCAGAAGGGATCATCCCCTGCAAACTACCTCCCCCACAATGTCTTTCTCCCTGATACCAAAAAGAATCCCAGACCTCCTCCTCCTGCTGTCAGCGCAGTGGCCTTGGTGAAGGAAGAAACTGAGGGGAGAGGGTCTGGCCCCGGGTGGGGCTCTCCTTTCCTCCCCCAGCCCTGCCACCAGCTCTGCCATGTGCCTTGGACCTGGGCAAAGCTAAGAGTAGGAAACAGCACCACTCAGTTTGAGCTGGGGGTGATCTTGGCAGGGCTCCTTTGTCTCACCCCCAACCTTCTCAAAAGAGATCGGTGACCTCTCAGGTGACTTGGAAACTCCTGGACGAATTTCATTCTGACTTATTTTGATGTGTACACAAACCAACTGTTCAGAGATTCCCCTTGTGCAAAGCCCTGTGTTTTTACGTTCCTGTTTAAAAGAGTTTACTTAGCAGTAATTATAAATAAATGAATATTCTCTTTAAAAAATTCTGTTTGCTGGGAATATGAATGATTGATATTTTTTTCTTTGTACAGATCTGTATTTTTTTAATTTTTAAAACATTAATAAAATTAACAACAAAAAAATATAAGAAGGAAAAAATGGCATAGCATAAAGTTTAAAGGTTTGCATTTTGGAGATGAACAGCCTCCAAACTGTGTGGCTTTGGGCAAATCATTTCATTATTGTGAGACTCGGTTTTCCTCATCTGTAAAATGGGGATGATAGTATTCACCCCACAGCATTGTTGTGAGGATTGAATGAAATAATGAAATACTAAAAGCCCAGTGTTTGACCCTCAGTAAGCTCTCAATAAATGTTGCCTGTTAACCTTTATTAAGGGTGACAAATTTTGGTCCTTTGAGGATGGTTTAATTTTTGCAAACAGGCAACAGCCTTTTTATAGCCAGTTTATTCACTCCTTTGACAACTACTTATGGGTGCTTACTGTTGCTAGGGCTGGGACCGGTTCGCAGCAGTGAATAAGACAATGTCCCTGTCTTCACAGAGCTCTCAGTCTATCCGTGGGGAAATGAGATCTACATGATTATAGTACTTCATGACAAGTGTTATCCAGGGAAGAAAGAGCTCTGGGGACAAGTAGCAGAAGAGTGGAACCTGTCTCGGGGCAAGGCTGCCCTGAGGAGGGGATGTTTCAGCCAGAGCATAAGAAGGATCATCCAGTTAGGGAATGAGGTTTGGGGAGAGGTGAAAACGAGGACCGACTGCAGGACTAAGCCCAGCGTTCCTGAGCCTCAAGGAAGCAGGCTGAGGAAGGCACTTATGAAAGAAGGATTCCAGAAATTATTTGAACACGGTCTGCTTGAAAGAACAATACTCATTTGGCTGTAGAGAGGCTGGGATGTTTATTTAAGATGAAAGCATTCTCATTTTCCACTCCCATTGGGCAGAACACATTTCTGAAGAGCTGTGTTTTCCGAGCAGCACATGCTCTATTGTTCAGGGCTGATTGTGTTTCTTAGAACCCTAAAGCACAGTCCCAGATTCCCATGGAAATACATAGAAGCATGTCTATTTCTGCTACTCTCACAGAGGCTGCTAATTGCTTATGTAAGCTACACGATTCTTTAGGATTTCCTTTTGGCAGGGAAGAGGGCATGACTGTAATTGACAGACTCTAGGGGTACTTTGGGTGCCTGTGTCTGGAATGGAACCAGAAAATACTGTTCAAGAATAAATAATGGATTGGCTTAATAAGTCCCACATGTGTGTAATATTTTGTATATGATTATATGAGCACAAAACAGATGTGGAAGGAACACTCAGTCTGTTAACATAGACCTATGCCCAAGGGGAAGGTGAGAGGGAGGAGGAGTTGAAGGGGATGGGAAGGAGGAGTTAAGAGGGGAAAAAATTAAAAACACTATGACTGAACAGAAAAAAATACAGTATAATGGTTATATTAGTTATCTATTGCTACATAACAAATTACCCCCAAAATTTAGTAGCTTGGACAACAAATATTATCTCACAGTTTCTGCAGCCCAGGATTTTGGGCTAAGCTAAGAATTTTGGTCCTCTGTCTTAAGGTCTCCTGCACCACTGCAATTAAGGTGAAAGCGAGGGCTGCAGTCTCATCCAAAGACTTGACTGGGGGTCCATCCACTTCAAAGATCACTTGCATGGTTGTTGGCAGAATTCAGTTCCTCGTGGGCGGCGGCTGCTGCTGCTGCTATTTAGTTCCTTGTTACGTGGGCCTCTCTGGAGGGCAGTTTACAACACAGCAGCTGGCTTCTCTTAGGACAAGCACACAAGAAAGCAAGAAAGAGTGAACAAGGCAGAAACCAAAGTCTTCCGTAACTTAACCACGAAAGTGACATTCCATCACTTTTGACAAATTCTATTCCTTAGAAGCAAGTCATGAAGGTTTAGCTCACATTCTAGGGGAGGGCATTACACAAAGCCATGAACACCAGGAGGTAGGCATTCTAAAGATGTAAAAATTGAAAATGCACATGGGAAAGGAAAAGAAAAGAAAATGAAAACAGTAGACAAGGGAGGCAAGAGGGTCAAAAGAAGCAGGCCTGGTTAGCTCCATTGGGGAGTTTGACCTTACTCTAGAGGGCAGCCATCAGTTTCAGGCAGGGGGTGATATGGTCAGCTTCGTGCCTTAAACAGTTCGGTCTTGCTACATCAAGAAATAGTAGAGATATGAAGAACACTATCAGAAAAAAATAGCTAAAAAGGTAAAGTATCATTGTCTGGACTAGGCTTAGGAAGAGTTGGGATGGGAGATTGTTGCTGTTCATTATAAGCCTCTCTACAGACACTGTTAGTGTTTTTTTCAACCACATATATATTACTTTTATTTAAAAGAATTTTTATTTCAAAAAACAGAAAGAGAATAGAAAGGGAGAAGCCACGGAAAGGAAATTCACTCAGCAATAATGCGGTGCAAGTTCTAGAGGACAAACGCAGCAGCTGACTTTGTTGAGGGTGGGGGTGTGAGTGGTTCCGCACTCCTGTCGTTTCCTTCCAGCCTCTCTTCGCTCCCTCTCTCCCCCACTCCTGAAGGAGGAGTGACTCACATGGTCGGGGAAGTGAAAGTATTGCCCAGCCCCTTCTTCTCACCTTCCCCTTGGGCATGAGGCTGCCTATGAGGGCTTGTATCCCCAGACGGCTCTCACAAAAGGGCTGGGATCCAGCAGGCCTGGGCATTCGGGGATATAAGGTTTAACATTACAACCTCCGTCCTTACACAACTCACACTTCAGAGAGAGAGCTAGAAAAGGGGCATCTAGCTCAGTCTCGAGAAGGTCAAAGAAGCTTCCTGGAGGAGATGAATGAATGGGGACTCTTTCAGAGAGGTAAATCAAGCCAGAGGGATCAGCATGATGGTTGGGACAACTGCAAGAAATTCTGCATTGCTGGACCATAAAGGGCAGGGCAGGGGGACAGTGAGAAAGATGCTGGGACCAAATAGTGAAGAGCCTTCTGGGCCAGGCCTGGAGCTTGGACTTTACCCTTAGGGCAATGGGCAAGGGAAAAGAGCCTGTGAAGGATTTTACACAGCAGGTGACATGGCTGTATTTGTACATAAACAATCACTGCAGGGCAGCAAATACACTGGACTGCATGAACCACAGATTACCTCAGTTTCTTCACAGAGCTACATCTTCCTGCTCCACCGCCACTGCATTTCCATCCTCCACTTGCCCCAGGCTAAACAGAGATGCCTCTTCCCGGTGAAATCTCACTCTCTGCTCACCATGTTCAGATTCTAACCTCCAAAAACTACAGCCCAGGAGTTTCAAGTAGCAGGATTTTGATCCGACTGCAGCTTTGCTCTGTCAACAGTTTTAGCAAAACCTCCTTCCACCTCTGCTGGCAATGTAGAGATAGCACTTCTGAAATGGTCTGTGGATAAAAGATGTTGCTGCTCTGGGAAAATTTGTCTCCTGCCAGGAGGAGACAAAGAGCACTGGAACCCTGCCAAAGGACGCCGTCCAGAAAGGGAAGGTCAAACAGCCCTCAACAGCTTTCTTTTTTTTTTAAGCCTTGCCTTTTTCCATTTTTACATTAGCATCAGCTTCCCCTACCCCGTGTCCTTTGGGGGAAGGTTAAGTGATGCTTCTTAGGAATATTACGTACTTTGCCAAAACTCTGCAGTCTTGCCCTCCTGGAGAGAAAAGGGCATATGAAAACACAAGGATGTCCTCACGGCAGAGTGTGGACCAGAAGAGAATCCTGTGGCCTCTCCAACAACCCCCTCCATCCTCCTCGAATTCTTGTGTCTGAGCATATCAAAGCTTGCCTAGTACACAGTTGGTGTTTAATAAATGTTCTGTAAATGAATGAAATTCTCATATAGAGTGTTAAATCTGCAATATAAACAAATATCTCAGCAGAAAACCATATATCATATTCCCAGTTTCACCTTTTGGGGGGATATGTTTTAGTCTGTTTGTGTTGCTTATAACAGAATACCTGAGACTGGGTGATTTATAAGGAAGAGAGGTTTATTTGGCTTACGATTCTGGGACAGCTGCATCTGGCACGGGCTTCAGGCTGCTTCTACTCATGGTGGAAAGTGGCAGGCAGCCGGCGGGTACAAGCAGATCACAAGGTGAGACGAAGCAAGAGACAGAAAGAAGGTGCCAGGGCCTTTTTAAACAACCAGTTCTCAATGGAACTAATAGAGTGAGAACTCACTCATTAATCCCCCCTGCCCCAGGGAGACCATTAATCCATTCATGAGGGATCCGCCCCCATGACTCAATCAGTTTCCAACACGGCAACATTGGGGATCTGATTTCCGCATGAGTTTTGGAGGGAACAACACATCCAAACTCCATCAGGATACTACTAAAGGGATGTGAGATGTTATAGGAGAATCAGAAAATGGCCCCCTGAGACCTGAGACCCTTGGTGCCACCATGAACTTTTCCATTTCAGGAGAATAGACGGGGACAAATGGAATCAGGACCATTGTCCCTAAGAAAGCATCCCCTGTGCCCCTGTCACAGTAAGGCTGTATCGCTGCCCTGAGAAACGAGAACATGGAACCCCTTTAATCACTGCTGAAAGCCTCTTTGTTCAGAAATCCACTTGCTTGCCCTTTCTATACAGACGTCTGCCCAAGAATCAAGATTCACACTGCTTGGTTCAGACTGTCAGAAGCAACTTAGATTTTTTTACAGATGGAGAAGTGAACAAGTCCAGCCTACAATGGAGGGTTAATTAACATTAGTCTGGAGGTTTCATTTTCAGCAGATTCGTTACACATCACAGGTCCAGTAAGTTTGTTCCTAGTTTAGGGGAGCACATCCAAAAGCTTATAACAAATTCACTCTTTAACTCAAGACAACCAATACAATGTCATTTAGCAAACATGTCTTACAAAATGTAGCCATCACAAGCCTCAGGATAAAAGGTTATGTGTCTCGGAGATTAAGAAAATCCTTGCAGGGCCGGCCCGGTGGCGCACTGGAGAGTGCACCGCTTGGGAGTGCTGCGGCGCTCCCGCCGAGGTTCGGATCCCATGTGGAGACCAGTTCCCGCTCACTGGCTGAGCGCGGTGCGGCCACAACACCGAGGGTTGCAATCCTGTTACCAGTCAGTAAAAAAGACAAAAAGGAAAAAAAATTCTCTGAGATCAATAAAAAAATTAAGACAATATCTGATTTCCGTGTGCCTCTATAAATAAATTGGAAACACACCTACTTATGTCTCTCCCAAATAAATATGATTGAATATCACAAGCATCCTGTAAATCCTCCATTAAGGAAGACCATCAGAGAGATCAGAACACACACACAGCGTTTTCTCTGCCATCCTGGTGTGTGTGGTGGCCTCCCATCCTCACCATGTCTTCTCACAAGATTTTCATGATCAAGCGATTCCTGGCCAAGAAACAAAAGCAAAATCAGCCCATTCCCCAGTGGATTTGGATGAAAATTGGTAATAAAATCAGGCACAGCTCCAGGAGGAGATGTTGGGGAAGAACCAAGCTGGGTCTATAAAATATTACACGAGGGCTGAGCCCGTGGCACACTCGGGAGAGTGCGGCGCTGGGAGCGCAGCAGCGCTCCCGCCGCGGGTTCGGATCCTATATAGGGATGGCCGGTGCACTCACTGGCTGAGCGCGGTACGGCCGATCTCACAAAAAGCCAAAAAAAAAAAAATATTACACGAGACGGCACACGTATTTACCAATTGATCGATGTCACTATCATCTTACCATTATCAAGCTGAAAATCTGGACATTTGGACATGTTTTATCTTTGTTTCTATGTTCTGAACAAGCAGATTGATTCCTTAATAAATATGTGAAAGCTTTTGTTTGACACACACACACATACGCGTGCACGCACATACACACACATGCACACATTTTGCTGAAACAGTCATCCAATTGTTCATGGCCAACAGTGCACCCCATAAGCATGCCTGGGGGACAGAACTTTTCAGACAATCGAGGAATCCCTCCTTCAGCAACAGCTACAATCTGCATGTCCCTTGACTTAGGAGACATGAGAGGGATGGACAAGGAGAAGGAAAGGGATGCAAAACTGTCACCTCTTCTCTCTTGGTGTCCCGCCTTTTCCACGGCACCCCCATCAGAAGAACCAAAATAAAGACTAAGATGCCCCCTAAGGTTGGCTGGTCCTAAACAATGCAAAGTTCCATCCTCAATGTTTCAGAAATAGGCACTCTGAGATGTGCACTACTGCAGGGCGAAGTTCAACTCAAGGTTTATGTGTGACAAGGTTCATTATTAAAATGCAGTTGTTGAAACCACTAAGTGTAAAGACAACAAAATAAACTTTGTGAACCTTAACACACTTTTCAATTGTAAGTTCATTTTTTTAAAATTTGAGACCATGAATAAGTTAGAATAAAATTTTCAAAAAAAGCTTTCATTATGTTAAAAAGCCTTCCATGTGAAATGCTTACTTAAATATTACACACGGAAAATTGCACAAATCATTGTGAACAGTGAGATGGATTTTCATCACATGAACTTACAAGGATCAAGACAGAGGATGTCACCAGCACCCAAAAGTCTATTCAAGTCTCCTTCTAGTGACTACCCTCCCCAGGGCAACTACTATCCACTATCCTGACCTCTAACACTATAGATAAGTTTTGTCTTCCTTTGAACTTTAGATAAGCGGAATCACATAGTATCTACTCGTTTATGTTTGCCTTTAAGTCATCAGTATGTTTATAAAACATACCTACAGTGTTGCATGTAGTTGTATACTGTTCACTGTTATGGCTGTTTAGTATTACATTGAATGTACCACAATTTGCCCAGTCTACTGTAGACAGGCATGTGAGTTGTTTCCAGTTTTTCACTATGTTGAACAGTGCTGCTATAAACATTCTTGGGGAACATATGTATGCATTTCTGTGAGTCTATACCTAAGATTTAAATGACTGGGTCCACATACACACACACGCATACACACACACACATGCACACATATATATTTCAGTATGTTTAAACTCACCAATTCAAAGATGGATCCTTTTGCAGTTGCCTTGTTTTTATATGCTTCCTATTCTTATTCATTCCTCCACAGCATGGGTCTAGGACTTTGCTGAAGCATACAATTTGAGCCCTGAAATGAGTTAGTCTGTGCCTTTCTACTTAAGCAACACTTAGGTGCGTCTCAGATCAGACAAATGTCTCCTTGCTTCGAAGCTCACTGAATCACACACAGAGACACATAACAACACCTACAAAAAAAAGTTTCACATGTCTTCCAGGGCCGCGTATCCACAGCCAGCCTTCCTGGTAAAGAGTAGAGGTGTCCGTGATTGCAGGAATATTTGAAAAATGGCAGTGCCACAAAATATACCTCCTCAGCTCAAGGTTGAACAAATAAATCACATAGACTTTGTTTGGATCCCAATTTGAATAACTTTAAAACAAGACATGGGAAAATCTGAATATTGACTGGATATTAAATATTATGGAGTTAAAGCTAATCTGTTCAGAGATGATAATATTGTTTTTGTTCTTATCTCTTATAAATGAGATAGAAATGTCTTAAAAAGACATGAGTATATCTTCAGTTGTAGATACTGAAGTATTTACAAATGAAATAATATGTCTGGGATTGGCTTCAAAATAATAGAGGAGGCATAGTAAGGCTGAAGTGAAAAAAAATGGCCATTTGTTGATAATTGTTGAAGCTGGATGACAGGTACATGGGGTTCGCTATACTATTCTGTTTTTATATACGTTTGAAAATTCTCATTTTAAAAGCAAGAAAAATAATAAAGAAACCACTCTGTATGAATCCGTTTATTAGCTATTCCTAATAGCAGGTTTGGGTAACAGGGTTCTGCCATTAACAAACTGTGACTTCCAGCAAGTTTCTCAAACTGTGGCCTCCGGGTGAGATTTCTCTTGGGGGTCCTAAGAAGCTCGTGGGCTGTGCACCTGTGGAGGAGTCTAAGGTGATTGGGGAGGGCAAGGACTCCAGGCAGGACAACGTGAAGGTTAACGTCAGCTCTGACACTTACCTGCATGTAACTGTGAACACCACCCTTTCTATGTCTGTTTTCTTATCTATAAAAATGGCATTCCTATATCATTGGTGGGAAAGGTAAATAAATTAAAAGACGCACGAGAGTTGACCGTAAATATTAGTTTTCTTTCTCAGTTTCTCGATTTTGTCCAGGACCAGTGACGTTTACATTCAGGACCTGCCTGAACATGCAACCCAGCCACCTGAGTTCAAAGTGCAAAAGGGCAAACCACCACCCGAGGCGCAAATGCGCGCACAGCGCCCTCGCGCGCCGAGCTGGGGAACCGCCACGGGCGCCCGCCCCGCCCACCAGCGTCCGCGCCTGCGCAGAGGCGCCGTGCTAAGTTTGTCGTGACCAGAGTCCCGGACGCTTGTGGCGGCGGCGCCACCATGGCGGTGCGACAGGCGCTGGGCCGGGGCCTGCAGCTGGGTCGAGCGCTGCTGCTGCGCTTCACGGCCAAGCCTGGCCCGGCCTACGGCTGGGCG
>NW_007726253.1:504878-507478 GCF_000696425.1 Galeopterus variegatus
GGGCGGGCCCTGAGCGGGGAACAGGGCGGGGCTAGAGGCGGGAGCGTAGCTAGGAGCGGACCCTTGGGCGTGGAGGGGACGGTCGGGGGCGGGGCACTCCCCGGGGGCGGAGCTAAGTGAGTGGGCGGGTCTGGGCTAGGAGCGTGCGCACTGGGAGGGAGTGGGCCCTGAGCTGGGGCTGGGGGCAGGTGGAGGGGCGGGGCGAGAGTTAAGGTCTGTCTTTGACCTAGCTGGAAATACCCTGGAAGTCAGCAATTATATCGCCGTTGCCCATCGCTTGATTTGGGGCCAGCACCTTTCATTTGTTTTACTGTCTTCCCTTTCTCAAACAGTGTTTTGGAAGATATCCTGCTATTTATAGCTCCAGCTGCACCATGGCAAATGGCTTTGTGTAAATTTTCTAAAACTTAATCATAGCTAAATCTTAACACTCCTATCCCTTGAGGTAGTTGTCATCCCCAATTTATGTAAGAGGAAGTATATTCAGAGAGGTGAAGTGATTTGCTCTAAGACACACAGCCCATAAAGGGCAGTGCCAAAAGTCTGATTCTCCAAAGCCTATGCCCTTAACCATTGAGCCAGGCTGCTTCCACAATTTAGCCAAGCAATTACAGAAGCTCCTCAACTTACATACTGTTACATCCCAGCAAACCCATCCTAAAGTCAGAAAGCTGTAAGTCAAACCGTCAGGACTGTCTGTAGTCAGTGACATAGCTGAAACTGCAGTAAAAACTAAAAACAGCAAGGAAAAGCATCAGAGCTAACGTTTTAGTTAACGTGTGTAGAATTACTACTGGTGAAGGGGTTCGTAGGCTTTTTAAATGCTTAAAATAGGTCAGAGACCTCTGTTTCTGCTCAACCAAAGTCTATTAGGGTTCTCCAGACAGAACCAACAGGATATATATATTTAGAGGGAGAGAGATTTATTTTAAGGATTTGGCTCACTATGGAGGTTGGCAAGTCTAAAATCTGCAGGGCAGGCCGGCAGGCTGGAGACCTGGGGAAGAGTAAGCATTGCAGTTCAAATTCTGTTGGCAGAATTTCATCTTCTTCTGGGGAGATCAGTCTTTTTCCTGGGGTTGGAAACCAATCATTGAGTTAGTCCCAGCATTTTACAGGTTAGGGTTGAGGTGGTAGAAGATGGAGTGACTTGCTCAGGGACAAAGAGCTATTAAGTACCAAGCAGTCTCTCCTGTGTTTCCTGGCTTCTAGCCTAGTTCTTGTTCCTCATCACCAGGGTGTCTCATGTTTGAGCTCTGGCCAGTTTGTGGTAACAGGTGACATCTGGCCTAGTCCCCAGCCCTTGCCCTTGTCTTTTTTGGGGGCAGCTGGCCGATATGGTGATCCAAACCCTTGACCTTGCCACTGCACTCTAACCAGTTGAGCTAACTGGCCAGCCCTCTGTCCCTGTCTTTTGCCATGGCTTAAACTGGCAAAAGCCAAGATAGAAAATTTGACAAATCTGCTTAAAACTAAAGAGCATTTTTGTTTGTGTGGTTTTTGGCTGAGATTGATCCTCCTAAGCTTGCTGTTCACATACACTTTTCTCACACTTTACTCTCTGGTGTCTTACATTTTTTAATTAGTTACCAATTAATTTCACATTAAAAGATTCAGGCATTTGGCTTATTTTGAACAAAATCACCAGATCTGGCAATTGTTGTGCTAAATTCCATGTGGTGTGAGACTGGAGTAGAATAGTGGCTGCTCCCCATAGATGGAGGCACGTAAATAAAAATCCAGTTATAAAACAGGCAAAAGATATGAGTATGTATTTCACCAAGAGGAGATGCAGATGCCGAATAAGCATATGAAAAAATGTAAAAGATGTTCAACATCATTAGCCATCAGAGAAATGCAAATTTAAGACTGAGATACCACTTCTAACTTACTAGAACAACTGAAATAAAAAATAGCGACAATACCAAATGCTGATGAGGATGCAGAGTAACTAGGGCTCTTATGCACTGCTGGTGGGAATATAAAATCGAAAGTAATTTAGCAGGTTCTTGTAATACGACCCAGTGACTGCAGTCTTGGGCATTTACCCAGAGAAGCGAAAACTTAACATTCAAGCAAAAACCTGTACACAAGCAGCTGCTATGGAGAATGGTATGGCAATTCCTCAAAAAATTCAAAATAGAATTACCATGTGATCCAGCAATCCCACTTCTGAGTGTAAACCCAAAAGAACTAAAAGCAGGTATATAAACAGGTATTTGTACATCCTTGTTCATACCAGCATTATTTACAATAGTTAAAAGGTGGAAGCAACCCAAGTGTCTATCAACAGCTGAATGTATGAACAAGATGTGGTTTATACACACACTAGGATAGTATTCAGCCTTAAAAAGGAAAGAAATTCTGATACATACTACAGAATGGATGAACCTTGAAGATATGCTGTGTGGAATAAACCAGTCATAAAAAGACAAAAAGTAGTTGGGCCGGCCCGGTGGCGCACTGCGCTAGTGCGCCGCTTGGGAAGCGCGGCTGCGCTCCCGCCGAGGGTTCGGATCCCACATACAGGCCGGTTCCTGCTCACTGGCTGAGCGAGGCGCGGGGGCAACACCGAGGGTTGCGATCCCGTTGCCGGTCCC